>NC_090653.1:106842073-106912073 GCF_040937935.1 Hyperolius riggenbachi
GAGAGAGAGAGAGAGAGAGAGAGAGAGAAAGAAAGAAAGAGAGAGAGAGAGGTAGGGAGAGGAAGAGAGAGAGAGAGAGAGAGAGGTAGGGAGAGGAAGAGAGAGAGAGAGAGGTAGGGAGAGGAAGAGAGAGAGAGGTAGGGAGAGGAAGAGAGAGAGAGAGAGGTAGGGAGAGAGAGGTAGGGAGAGGAAGAGAGAGAGAGAGAGAGAGAGAGGTAGGGAGAGGAAGAGAGAGAGAGAGAGAGGTAGGGAGAGGAAGAGAGAGAGAGAGAGGGAGAGGAAGAGAGAGAGAGAGAGAGAGAGAGAGAGAGAGAGAGAGAGAGGTAGGGAGAGGGAGAGAGAGAGAGAGAGAGAGAGAACACACAAGGGAGATTTTGTATAGTGGAGGAATACCCTTTAAAATAGAACATATTCCCTTTCCCCTTTAATAATCAGTGTAACCCAATTTAATTCAAAAAGGTATGAGCAGGCAAATGTGAAAATCTGTGTAGGAGGTAGTATCAAGGAGGGCAGTGATCAGGTTAAGTTAACCCCCGACCCCCAGCCGGATGCACAAACACTCAGTTTCACGTCAGGCAAAGCTAAACTTAGATTTTGCTGCTCATTCTTAAATTCATTTAACAAAAAAGAGGTGTAACTTACGGATGAGCGGCTGCCCCATGATGTTGTCTTGCATAATGAGGCATGTGAGCCAGGAGGCTTAGTTACACGGTACAAATGATCCAACCATTCTTGACAGTCCTGACTACTGTTGCAATGGGCTACAACACGTTCTATCATAGGCCCTATGGTGCACAAAAAAAAAAAGAAACATTAAGGCACAGAAAAATAACATCAACTTTGATTTAAAAATAGAGTGAAAAATGGTAGCGCTAAGAAAGGGGTTCCTTAATTTATTAATACAATAATGCACAATAAATGTGGAGACTTGTAACTTGAACTACAGTATATTGTACTACCTTGTGTTAACCCTATGAATCCCATATCATGCAACTAAATAAGTGCACCTTAACTCAACTTCCTCTCTACTCTAAAAGTAACACAACAGCATAAAAACATTTCTTTGTTACAGCTGATAGAAATCCTGCAATAAAACTGCAGTGTGTCTACTTCCTGCTTTCATGGAAGCAAACATATTGTTAACATCCAGTGTTCAAAATTAGCTTCTCTGCCGTGGCAGCCAGCTGACACAGCTGAGAGATAAAAGTACACTGATAATTAGTCACAGATGACGAGAAATTGGACAGGCTAAACTCTCTAAATACATACAGTGTGCATTTCTCTATGTTTTCCTTCTCTTCTGTGCAAGAGTTCGGGTCCACTTTAAGTCTGTCAGATTGGCAATAGGACAGTTTGTGAGGAACTGCAAAGACTTTGCAACCAATCAATAACAGCTTTCACGCCGCCACATTGGATTACTAGTGTGCAATATAGCTTTTTACTTTTATTTTTAATGAGGAACTCCATGTGCGATTCTGGGTATGATTGGTACTGTGCATTTTTAGCATGATCTAAAACTGATTTTGCATGGAGAGTTACACACGGGCAATTACATATTGTGGTTTTATTGTATTAATAAAGTAATGAAGCCCTTTTTTAGTGCTACCATTTTCTCTCTTTTTTGATCAATCTGTTGTTTTGCAGATTAAAGGGGCATATTTCCTGATGTTTAACATTTTTTTTTTTAAATAAATATATATTTTGTGTATTTTGGCAACATACACACTCTGATAACTCCAACTCAGAGAATTATGCAACACTATTATGCAGCAGATGCAAAAAAGATAGACAGGACAGATCTATCAAATCTGCCACATGCTGCTCTTTGCAAAACTGTGCATCAGATTTACCAGAGCAGAATTGCCGGAGTTATAAATCTCGATCTCCCCCTTCTGCCACACTCTAGTTCGAGATGAGACACGTTATTAACGGCTTTATTTGTTTTAATTTTTTTCCAGCTCTTTCTATATAAACTTCGGTTGCCGGTAATAACTACACAGTCGCTGAAGGGTGGATGCAAAACTTGCAAAGTCACCAAAAATAAAAAAAAGAAAACCGCATAAATGAGTTTCTACATATTTATCAGCTAGATTTGCAAAGATCGACACCAGATCCTTGTGTCAAGTTGCTTGAAAAATGTCCCTCAGTTTGCGCTATGATAAAAAAATAAAAAATAATTTATGCATTTTTTTTAAAATGCCTACATGTACATTTAAAGACTATTTTTTTTATATTTTATAAGAATCTTTTAATTAATATTTCTGATGCAGAAAGTGGTACGCATCATGAGCGTCTGTCCACAAAATACATTTTTGGGGGTAGCACACATTCAATATAATGTCACCCTTGTTAGTCTTTCTGTATTTTAACTCATCAAATACCCATGTTACTAGCTAAAAATATTAAATCATTTTCCACTGATAAAAAAGTGGTCTTAAAGAGAACCCGAGGTGGGGATCGTAGAAATAAATCTATACACAGAGGCTGGGTCTGGCTATAGTGCCCAGCCTCTGTTGCTAGTTGAATCCCCCCCTAAGTGCCCCCTGCGCTCTGCTCTCCCCCATAAATTACGGCCGTGCTCTCGGGCATTGTTTACCTCCCTAATGTCACTCACGCCGCTCCCCCCGCCTCCTTCAGAGCGCCGGTCCCCGCCCGGGTCCCTTCCCTCCAATCAGCGGCGAGTAAAGGGACGCGTGCGGGGACCGGCGCTCTGCAGGAGGCGTGGGAGCGCCGTTAGTGACACTAGTGAGGTAAATACAGCCCGCTGCGTGTCGCCAGCGCGGCCGTAATTTATGGGGGAGAGCGGAGCGCAGGGGGGACTTACCGGGGATTCAACTAGCAACAGAGGCTGGGCACTATAGCCAGACCCAGCCTCTGTGTATAGGTTTCTTTCTACGATCCCCACCTCAGGTTCTCTTTAAGAAGGTCTGCCACACTTGAAATTCTGTCTTGTGTGGAGAATGGCAAGGTGAAACGCTAACCGGTTTATTAATTTTACATCTTTATTAATTTTACATCTCTTTACATTATAGAGACCTATAAAGTCACATTGCTCATTGTCTCAAGGCAGCAAACAATTGAATGCCTCTATCAAAGTCCTGGACTTCTTGAGTAGCCAAAAAAAAACAACCTAAAGACAAAGAGAGAATACCAAATCCATTCAGTTTTATTTTAGTCTGAGTCAAAACCAAGGCCTTCCAGGTTTAAGGCAGAGATGCTTACCAGCTGGCCACCATGATACTGATTTGTACTTCCTGTGATCCTGTCTAATGTTGCATGGAAATGCACTCCCCATTTTCAACCCAAACTTAACATTACTAAATAAACAAAAGACACACAACTCAAATGGAGAAAAGGCCGCGGACAATTTTATTGGGGTTTAAATTAATATTATTCTTTTACCATATTTCATTAACTTAAAGAGAACCTGTACTGAGTAAAAATATTTAAAATAAACACGAGGTAACTTCAAATGAACATTGCATAGTTACCTTGCCATCAGTTCCTCTCAGAAACTCACCATTTTCTTCTGACAATAATCCCTTCCAGTTCTGACAATATTTTGTCAGATCTGAAATATATCAGTTGCTGTCAGTAAAATATCAGTTGCTGTCAGTTATAGCTGAGAGGAACACTGATGTACCAGGTAATGTCCATGTTTCCCTATGGTTCAAGTGGGCGATGTTACTGTGTGCTGACCAGAAAGCTGTTATGGGGTAATGGCCATTTTCAAAATGGAGGACAGAAAATTCCCTTGATCACAGGGGACAAACAGGATGCGGGACAGGAGAAAGACACTGAGGAGTAGACTACATGGAAGCTAAGTATGACTTGTGTATGCTTATTTTGAATTTTAATTTTCAGTTCAGGTTTTCTTTAAAGGCAAAATCATATTCGAGCAGAAAACACATCTGTTGTTAGCAATACCAATCGATCTTCTTGGCAATTTGCTAAAAGACCACCCATACCTGGGTGCCATTATCCACTTACACCCCCAATACAATTTTGGCCATGCGGCAGGGAGGGTGGGCAGCTTTCCTTATGCTCTGGAATTTCGTGCAAGACTGCAAACGGTGCCCTAGTTACTAGTGTACAATCATTTTGAAAGGCACCTTTTCACACACTGCTTGCTTCTATGGAAAGGATGAAGCAACCTAACATAAATCATACAACAAACAAAACTTTAAAACATAACATCTTGTTAACCTCCCTGGCGGTGCATTTCTGTCTGGAATTAGGAGTCAAAAGCGGTACATTTTTTTTCTAGAATTTTGGGCCTCCCATTCTTCTGTCATAATTTATCAAAATATGACAGAATAAAAGCCTGGTAGACATTCTGCATATAAATAAAAGACTCGAACACAAATTTTGTGAATTAATTAAATTTATGAAGACACTTAAAAATTTTGAAACTGTACAAATAAGAGAGTAGTCAAAATCAGGGCACAAATCGGTAACCGTGTGGCAGAAGCAGGGCTGTGGAGTCGGGCAATTTTGGGTGCCTGGAGTCGGAGTCGGGAAAAAATGCACCGACTCCGACTCCTAATGAATTTGTAACTGTAATTAAAATAGAAAATATGATAAAATGTTCTATTTCTCAGATAATAGTCATTAAAAATAATGTATATATACAGTAATAGCTGTGCTTAGTCCACAAAAATGAAATAAACCAATCAAAATTAGTTACTTGTGCTGCTTCAATAAAGCAGTATTTTTAAGGTCAGATATACATATCTGATTGTGACTGTATATATGATGTGTACACAGGAATCTCTTATATATACTAAATAACATCTATGCTGTAAGAATAAAGCCTGATGTGTAGCTGTGTCACTAATAGAGATGGTCAACGAGATGGAAATAATTCTGCATGGATGCTGATTTATGCAAATGTATGCACTCCCTTTGCTGATGAAATCAAATAATTTGATATGTTGTTAAAATTTGGTTTGGTGACTACAAATTAAAGGGTAACTGAGACGGATGAAAAGTAAAGTTTTATACATACCTGGGGCTTCCTCCAGCCCCCTTCAGGCTAATCAGTCCCTCGCTGTCCTCCACCACCCGGATCTTCTGCTATGAGTCCTGGTAATTCAGCCAGTCAGCGCTGTCCGGCCGCATGCTGCTCCCACAGCCAGGAACATTCTGCACCTGCGCAATAGTGCTGCACAGGTGTAGTACGCTCCTGGCGGCGGAGTGTGTGCATGCGCACTACGCCCGACTGGCTCAAGTACCTGGACTCATAGCAGAAGATCCAGGTGGTGGAGGAGGAGGAAAACGAGGGACTGATTATCCTGAAGGCGGCTGGAGGAAGCCTCAGGTATGTATAAAACTTTAATTTCATCTGTCTCAGGTTTACTTTGTTACACAGTAGTACTATACTCTACATATGCACTCCTCACAGAGCTGCAGGGAATCCACTGAGAATGCTGTGCACATTGAATACAGAGGTGTTGTCTGTTTACAATCTCCTCATTCCCCTGCAGAGTACCTCCACATCATTCTTACATGTACCCACACTTACATTACCTAGGGCCTGATAGATGTTCTTTGTTCCGGTTTGTACCTTTTACAAGTACTCTTACCAAGGACTAGTTTTAGTCTAAAGGGAATAAATATAGTAGTCTACATATCCTTCTCACTTCAGTTGTCTTGTAAAATTCCTAAGCATTGGCAGTTAAAAGACGAATTTCATGTTACATACTTTTAATCAACAAAATTGTAATATGCAAATTAGAGGAGTCGGAGTCGAGGAGTCGGAGGAATCCTAAAATGAGGAGTCGGAGTCGGTGGATTTTTGGACCGACTCCACAGCCCTGGGCAGAAGCACTTAGCTCAGAAGCAGTTGGGAACCAAATGGCTATATGGTTACCATCCTTTGCTTTCAAATAAGCTTTTCTGCCATGGCAGTCAGGTGACACGGGGGAGAGATCAAATTACAACTTGTGATTAGAGACAAATGAGGCTATACTCTCTCCATACATACAGTGATGTGAAAAACTATTTGCCCCCTTCCTGATTTCTTATTCTTTTGCATGTTTGTCACACTTAAAGGAAAGGTTCAGGGAGGGTGGGTAAAAAATAGAAATCAATTTCCACTTACGTGGGGCTTCCTCCAGCCCGTGGCAGGAAGGAGGTGCCCTCGCCGCCGCTCCGCATGCTCCCGGTGGTCTCCTGCCTGCCACGGGCTGGAGGAAGCCCCAGGTAAGTGGAAATTGATTTCTATTTTTTACCCACCCTCCCTGAACCTTCCCTTTAAATGTTTCTGCTCATCAAAAACCATTTACTATTAGTCAAAGATAACATAATTGAACACAAAATGCAGTTTTAAATGATGATTTTTATTATTTAGTGAGAAAAAAAACTCCAAATCTACATGGCCATGTGTGAAAAAGTGATTGCCCCCTTGTTAAAAAATAACTTAACTGTGGTTTATCACACCTGAGTTCAATTTCTGTAGTCACCCCAGGCCTGATTACTGCCACACCTGTTTCAATCAAGAAATCACTTAAATAGGAGCTATCTGACACAGAGAAGTATACCAAAAGCACCTCAAAAGCTAGACATCATGCCAAGATCCAAAGAAATTCAGGAACAAATGTAATTGAGATCTATCAGTCTGGTAAAGGTTATAAAGCCATTTCTAAAGCTTTGGGACTCCAGCAAACCACAGTGAGAGCCATTATCCACAAATGGCAAAAACATGGAACAGTGATGAACCTTCCCAGGAGTGGCCAACCGACCAAAATTACCCCAAGAGAGCAGAGAAAACTCATCCGAGAGGCCACAAAAGACCCCAGGACAACATCTAAAGAACTGCAGGCCTCACTTGCCTCAATTAAGGTCAGTGTTCACGACTCCACCATAAGAAAGAGACTGGGCAAAAACGGCCTGCATGGCAGATTTCCAAGGCGCAAACCACTTTTAAGCAAAAAGAACATTAAGGCTCGTCTCAATTTTGCTAAAAAAAAATCTCAATGATTGCCAAGACTTTTGGGAAAATACCCTGTGGACCGACGGGACAAAAGTTGAACTTTTTGGAAGGTGCGTGTCCCGTTACACCTGGCGTAGAAGTAACACAGCATTTCAGCAAAAGAACATCATACCAACAGTAAAATATGGTGGTGGTAGTGTGATGGTCTGGGGTTGTTTTGCTGCTTCAGGACCTGGAAGGCTTGCTGTGATAGATGGAACCATGAATTCTACTGTTTACCAAAAAATCCTGAGGGAAAATGTCCGGCCATCTGATCGTCAACTCAAGCTGAAGCGATTTTGGGTGCTGCAGCAGGACAATGACCCAAAACACACCAGCAAATCCACCTCTGAATGGCTGAAGAAAAACAAAATGAAGACTTTGGAGTAGCCTAGTCAAAGTCCTGACCTGAATCCTATTGAGATGTTGTGGCATGACCTTAAAAAGGCGGTTCATGCTAGAAAACCCTCAAATAAAGCTGAATTACAACAATTCTGCAAAGATGAGTGGGCCAAAATTCCTCCAGAGCGCTGTAAAAGACTCGTTGCAAGTTATCGCAAACGCTTGATTGCAGTTATTGCTGCTGAGGGAGGCCCAACCAGTTATTAGGTTCAGGGGGCAATTTCTTTTTCACACAGGGCCATGTAGGTTTTGAGGTTTTTTTTCTCACTAAATAATAAAAACCATCATTTAAAACTGCATTTTGTGTTCAATTATGTTATCTTTGACTAATAGTTAACGGTTTTTGATGAGCAGAAACATTCAGGCTGCTCTCACAGTAAGAGGTTACAGGCGCACGTTAGTGCAGCCTGTAACGCTCCCCAACACACAGCAATGTAACTGCAATGGGCTGTTCAGTGCCCACGTTGCGTTACATTGTAACGCTGCATGTCAATCTAAAGTGCAGCATGCTACGGCGTTAGAGCGGCTTTGCCGCGTTAACCTGCTTGCACAGGCGCAGTGATTAGCCACATGGCTAATTAATATTTACTGCACTGTGCTGACGTCACTGGTGGGACCACGTGATGCGGAGTGTTCCGCTCACGTGGTCTGCACCAGCGCATGCGTACTATAGTACGCATCACGGACGCATCAAAGAGCCGCTTAAAGCGGCTCTTTGCTAATGTCCTCTGCCACCACCACCATGCGTTGCGTTAGGTGCACGTTAAGCGACCTTAACGTAGCACCTAAAGCAACGTCTTAGTGTGAAAGAAGCCTTAAGTGTGACAAACAAGCAAAAGAATAAGAAATCAGGAAGGTGGCAAATAGTTTTTCACACCACTGTACATACATACATACATACATACATACATACACGTACATCTACATACATACATACACATACATACATACATACATGTACATATACATACATACACACGTACGTATATACATACATACATATACATACATATACACACACACGTACGTAAATACATACATACATACATACATACATACATACATACACACACACATACACATACATACAGTACAGACCAAAAGTTTGGACACATCGTCTCATTCAAAGAGTTTTCTTTATTTTCATGACTATGAACATTGCAAATTCACACTGAAGGCATCCAAACTATGAATTAACACATGTGGAAGTATAGTACATAACCAAAAAGTGTGAAACAACTGAAAATATGTCATATTCTAGGTTCTTCAAAGTAGCCACTCCATCACTCTCCTTCCTGGGCTATTTGACCAGGAAGGAGAGTGATGTAATGCTGCGCCAGATAACCTGGCCTCCACAGTCACCAGACCTGAACCCAACTGAGATGGTTTGGGGTGAGCTGGACCGCAGAGTGAAGGCAAAAGAGCCAACAAGTGCTAAGCATCTCTTGGAACTCCTTCAAGACTGTTGGAAGACCATTTCAGGTGACTACCTCTTGAAGCTCATCAAGAGAATGCCAAGAGTGTGCAAAGCAGTAATCAAAGCAAAAAGTGGCTACTTTGAAGAACCTAGAATATGACATATTTTCAGTTGTTTCACACTTTTTGTTATGTACTATACTTCCACATGTGTTAATTCATAGTTTGGATGCCTTCAGTGTGAATCTACAGTGTTCATCATAGTCATGAAAACAAAGCAAACTCTTTGAATGAGAAGGTGTGTCCAAACTTTTGGTCTGTACTGTACATACATGTACATGCGTGCATATACATGCATGCATGTCCAAGCATGTACATACGTGTATTATAATATATACAGTATATATATATAAATATATATATATACATACATACATACATATATATATATATATATATATATATATATATACACACACACACACACACACACACACACACACACACACACACACACACACACAGATATATAGGGCGGTTTCACTCTTTTCTTTTACAATTTGCTTTGGACCTGAACATCTTCAGGTCCACCTTAAAAATTAGCCCCACCCCCGCCGCTGTGCACGGATTGAAGAATAGAGGGGATCCCGAAAAAATATAAAAAAAAAAAAAAAAAAAGATTCGAGGGAGAAGCCTGGGTCCCACTGGCAGCGCTGATCGCGTGCGGGACCCAGTTCAGCAGAGCACGCGGCAGAGTTTTGACAGCCCCAACTGAGCACAGGCTTACCGCTGCGCACATAGAAATCACAGCCTGTGCTCAGGTTGGGCTTACCGCCAGGGAGTAGGGCTGCACGATTTTAGGTAAAAATTGAAATTGCGATTTTTCTCTCAAAAATTGCGATTTCGATTTTTTCACGATTTTTTTTCAAATCGAGCTTTGGCACTAAATTCACTATGCCCCCAGTATAGTTTAGCCAGATACTGCGGGCGGACGATTGCTTTAAGAGAAACTCCGACTCTTGAACTTTATCCCAATCAGTAGCGGATACCCCATCACAAATGGATCATCAGGGGGCTCTATATGGCCGATATTGTGGTGAAACCCCTCCCACAAGAACAAGAAAAGAACGTACTCTTGGCAGTTTGCTGTCTGTGAACCTTGCTGCATTGTGGGAAATAGCTGTTACCAACTGTCAAAAACCATGCAGCAGCTACTGTCAGCAGTGTTCACTGGTGTTCCTTTTTAAGAGCCGGGCAGCGGGGGCAGTTCATGTGAGGGCAGCGGGGGGCGGTTCACGTGAAGACGATATAGTTATCGTCACTATCTGCAGTTTTCAGAGTGCCCGCCCGCTGCCCGCACGCACGCTTGTCTGGCTGCACCGCTGTGCGCCGATTGGCCAGAGCCGCCAGAAGCAGTGAATATGTATTGTGGTTAATGAGCGGGGGTCGGTTCCACTCGAGAGAGCGGCACACACAGATTTACCAATCGCTGGGTAGCGATGGAATGACGGCAGCGGTAGGCGGAGCTGTACAGAGCGTACAGCTCCGCCTACCGCTGCCGTCATTCCATCGCTATCCAGCGATTGGTAAAGCTGTGTGCCGCTCGCTCGAGTGGACCCGTCCCCCGCTCATTAACCACAATACATATTCACTGCTTCTGGCGGCTCTGGCCAATCGGCGCACAGCGGAAGGCGGGCCAGACAAGCGTGCAGGCAGTGGGTGGGCACTCAGTAAAAACCGAGGATACTGACGATCACCAGATCGTCTTGGCACGAACCGCGGTTTCGGTTTTGAACCGAAAAACCGTGCAGCCCTACCCAGCGCTGCAAGGCGAGACAGCTAACCACTACGCCACCGTGCTGCCCAATATATAGGCAGGTCTCCCCTTTTGTGTGTACCGGTTTCCCAGGCTGCTCCGTCTTGCCTGGTAAATTTCCCAGTTGTGGTCAGTTCATGGTGTATGCAGACCGGTCACACACACCCCACTCGCGCTTCTGAGCCTGGGAGCATTCTGCGCCTTTGCAGTACTAACTGTGCAGAACACTTCCAGCCACGGGAGCATGAAAGGTGTGTGTGCGCAGCTGGCTACCATACTGGGCAAGACGCCTAGGGACAGACTAGCCTGAGAGGTGTGCATGGGGGTGGTGGAAGCCCCAGGTATGTATTCTGCATCTGCCTCCCCTCACAATTGTCTTTCTGACCTTTCACAATATTGTTTCTACCTTTCCTACCCTTACAACTGACTATCCAGTTCCAGGGCTTCCCACCCACCTCACATGACACAGTTTTCCAGCTGAACCTCCACGCTCCTCCATCCCCTTCGGCACAGGTAGACAGGGCAGGCTGGAGAAAAAAAACACCTACAAGATGATCCATCCAGGTCCCGGGGCGCACTGTCCCTCTGCAGGCAGCCTGAGCCCTCTGCATCTCTGGCTCACGGAGTCAGGCACAAACCGGCAGCATCTTTCTTCTTCCTGAGGACAGCGGGACCACATGACTGGGGGCGGAGCAGTGCGTGCACAGGAAAGATTACTGCCCCAAAGTCTGGATTAGACGCATGCACTGTAGTCCAAGTGCCCGCCCCCACTCGTCATACCCGGCGCAGCCAGAGCCAGGCAGCAGGAACTTGTTTAAGTATGTTTCCGGGCTGGCTTGCCTGCGTGTGTACAAGCGTTGCTTGGCAACGCTCGCTACTTCACAGCGGTTCTCCGCGCAGCAATGCAGCGGGGGCGGAGCAGAGCAGATACAGACGGCAGCGCGAAAAACCGTGGCTTTGACGATCTCAAGATCGTCATGCCGCTGATCGCGATTTCGGTTTAAAATCCGAAAATCGTTCAGGCCTACCAGGGAGGTTAAACAGGATCATAGTAAAGTCAAAGCCTCCCCAATCTAAAACATGTCACTAGTTGCACTGGACTGTTTAACCTCTTCAGCCAACAGGCATTTTACCCTTACAGCCAAAAGCCATTTTCACCTGTCAGCGCTCCTCTCATTTATTACTATTACTACACTCTACTGTCCTTATTATGAATGGACATGGCGCCTGATTAGAGTCATGTCCATTCATTCCAGGCACTGCGATTGACGTGGGGGAACACCTGTTCCCCTTCACCAATCGCTGCCACGTAAATGCCACTGTAAATGAGTGGCAGGCATGCACGCACACACCCACCGCAGTAACACTGGATGCGTATACGCGTCCAGTTAGACTTGAGCGGTGACCATAGTTGCCCAGATAGACTTAAGTGGTTAAATATCCACTGAACAAGAACAAAAGAAAAATATTAAATACATTAGTAATAAACTTTGCATTACTTAGCTGACCTGGAGGTTTCCCTTTACTGCATTTAATACAAAATGTCATATTAAAAGATAAACATCAGTGATAAGGCAAATTACAGAATGGAAACTTACCTACAATCTCAAAAGAGCAGTCACTCTCTTCTGATTTAGTTACCAACATTCCAGTTAGTGGCAATTTCCCCTTTTAAAAACAAAAGAAAAATGCAAATATGAATGAAACGTGCATTACTGACTTACATCCAATGGAAAGTGTATGGTGTTGCAAGATCACATGTTCAATGTTGAGTCTTTCTATGTCATGTCTAACTTATGATGAGATCCTTACGATCACTATCCGCAAAATGTATTACAGACTTTTCAGAAAGAGAAATATTTGCTAAAAGGAAAGTCTCTGACTGCTGTATGCCTTGTAAATGTAGGGAAAAGGATTTCAGGTGCGACAAAAGCACATAAGGTATGACAAATAGTGTTGGTGTTCGAGGTATTGAAATTCAGAAACATGAATCTGCCCATCACCACAATTCAACATCCAGAAATGTGGACAGTATTAGGGGGAGTTCAGCTATTTGTGCTTCATGTGGATGCTGAAGTGTAGAGACTGGCAAATTTGGGTTTCCATATTTTAATAAACCAAATTTGAACACCAATCACAAACCAACCAAGGCTTAAAGAGACACTGAAGCGAAAAAAAAATAGGATATAATGAATTGGTTGTGTACTATGAATAATTACTAGAAGATTCGCAGCAAAGAAAATATTCTCATACTTTTATTTTCAGGTATATAGTGTTTTTTCTAACATTGCATTATTCTATAATATGTGCAGATTACACAACACTCAGCATTCAAAATGATTCTTTCAGAGCAGTCTGTGAAGTAATGACCTGTCCTCTAGCAGAGAAAAAGTAAATAGTTCACTTACAGTTGAGATAATAAAAGTCAGATAACAGCCCTCTCCACGACTAACTTTGTCGGAGAGTTTAATGGCTTGTTTGCATAGAGATAACAACTGGAGTTTCTCAACTCTTCCTGTACTGGAAACAACTAGACTGATGTATCTGATCTTAATGTTTTATTTCTTAGCTGTACTACACATACAAATCAATTTTTTTTTCGCTTCAGTGTCTCTTTAAATAATGGGTGCACTTGGGCTGTAAAATACAGTTTTTTTGTTGTTGTTTTTTGCACATTTATGTGTGACTCTATACTGCTGTATGCATAAATAAGCAGCAAAGACAGTCATATTTTATTGCTTTACTTTACCGGTTGAGTCAACCTTGATGTATGTATTGGACAAAGCATAGGGGTGGATGAATCAGTGTGGCCCTCCATAGGTTAGTATTTTGATGTTAGCTTTAGCTACACCACATTCTACCTTACGATACAAAATACCATTGAAATTCATTAATGTTTAGGAAGATGCAGACAGTAACTATTATATAGTCACTGTTAAACCACTTATTTTAACCACTTCACCACTGAGGGGTTTTACCCCTTGAGCACCAGAGCAATTTTCACCTTTCAGCGCTCCTTCCATTCATTCGTCTATAACTTTATCATTACTTATCACAATTAAATGAACTATATCTTGTTTTTTCCGCCACCAATTAGGCTTTCTTTAGGTGGGACATTATGCCAAGAATTATTTTATTCTAAATATGTTTTAATGGGAAAATAGGAAAAATGTGGGAAAAAATTCATTATTTAACAGTTTTCGGCCATTATAGTTTTTAAATAATGCATGCTACTGTAATGAAAACCCATGAAATCTATTTACCCATTTGTCCCGGTTATAAAACCGTTTAAATGATGTCCCTATCACAATGTTTGGCGCCAATATTTTATTTGGAAACAAAGGTGCATTTTTTTCAGTTTTGCGTCCATCCCTAATTACAAGCCCATAGTTTATAAAGTAACAGTGTTGTACCCTCCTGACATAAAAATTTAAAAAGTTCAGTCCCTAAGGTAACTATTTATGTATTTTTTTTATTGTAAATTTTTTAATTTTTTTTTAATTACAAAAAAAAAAAATGGGGAGTGTGGGAGGTAATGAGTTAATTTTTTTGTGTAGAAGTAATGATTTGTATGTGAAAAAATGCTTTAGGGTGTAGTTTTACTATTTGGCCACAAGATGGCAACAGTAACTTTTTGTTTAATGCGACCTCCAAGCGTCCTTCCGGACGCTTGGAGGAAGTACTTGGAGGCTGGGTAATTTTTTTTTTTTTCACAATGATCGCGCTGCTTAGCGGAAAAGCAGCGGATCATTGCGGGGCTCAGATCAACGAACGGGAATGGATTTTCCCGTTCATTGATCTCCGGGCGGGCGGCGTGTTAACGAGCGGGAGTGCGCGCTAGAGCGAGCGGGAGCGTGGGCAGCGACGGGAGCGCGGAAAGAACGGATTTCTCCGTCCCTGGGGTGAAAGGATGGAAAAAGGGACGGAGAAATTCGTACGGGCGGGGGTAAAGTGGTTAAAGGGATGTTCCCCAGCTACTTTGATAGACCTGGAAGGCTGCTTAAAGTGCACCTGAGATGAAAATAAAATAAAAGTTCATGCATACCTGAGGCTTCCTCCAGCCCGATCGCTTCCTCAGCGCCAAGCTCTGCCTCCTGGATCTTCCGTAAGGCTCCCCGTATCTTCTGCCAGTCAGAGGTTACTGCGCATGCGTAGCCCAGCCGTGCTCCCGCTGCCGGGAGCTTACTGCACAGGCGCAGAACTCTGATGGCCGTGGAAACGAGACAGAGTGCATGCAGCTGCACATGCGCCAACTGGCTGAAGATACCGGGAGCCCTCATGGAAGGAGGCGGAGGACGCACTGAAGGAGTGATCAGCATGAAAGGGACCGGAAAAAGCACAACATCTCAGGTACACTTTAAGACATAAGAAATCCCATAAAAGGCAATATACTGGGAGGGAAGAGGTCCCCATTTCCACTAATGATCTGATCTGCCGAGTGCCGTTACTGAAATCAAATGTGCGCCGACTGTGGTCTAGCGTGAACACGGAGCTTAAAGCTTGTGAGGCACCCCTATCCTATCACAGTTTGATAAGTTACATGGGGGTCACACTTCCAATGCTCAGACTGGGGAGGCAGAAGAAGTAATACACAGACTACAATACACCCATTAAAAATTACTTCTAGACCATCCAGTGAGCCATATACAGCAATATCCAGAAATAATTTGCGTTCTCTCCATGTAAGGTTCCAAACTAATGGCCAACGGAATGCTGAGAAAAAAACTTTTGATTTTAATACATGACTAATAACATCCTGGAGGTGCATATAACAACATCATAACAAAGACTATAAATAGTAAAGACAGTGTGAAGTGAATACAAATTTATAGTAGAAGATAATAGAACTTGAATGAATTTCTAAAAAAATTGCATACAGTTCAAAGCTCATGGCAGAATTAATAAATGGAAGAACGTTTACTGGATCAAACAGCTGAAGACCAGATGATGTAAAACTCAGCTTGTACTGCTTTACAGGATTTTTAAATGCAAGATGATGTCTCAAATTACCTGATAAATGAAGCCGCTCATTCGCGGACTGGCGGACAGCATTAAAAGTGCACTTGGAAACAGTAAGAAATACTTCTCCTCTTTATCCTGGTTTGGAAGAGAAATGGAACAGTTAGACTAGCAAGTATCAACTGCAATTCCAAAGCATTTCCACAAATTATACAAATGCTGCTTATTTGCAAAATATCCATGCATAACAATAGTGGCTGGACAGGGTACTGGTTAAGGGCTCTGCCTCTGACACAGGAGACCTGGGTTCAAATCTCTTCTCTTCCTTTTCAGTAAGCCAGTACCTATTCAGTAAGGAGTAATTGGGCAAGACTCCCTAACACTGCCCCCACCTACAGAATGCACCCTAGTGGCTACAACGCTGGTACTTTGAGTCCACCAGGAGAAAAGTGCAATATAAATATTTTCTGTCAATAAAGCATTGCTGCATGGGACAGTTAAGAATGTATGCTTTATCAGTGATCCAATAAAGGTCCTATATGTGAAATACATTAGTAAATGTAAAAAAGTGTTTGGTAAGCCTGAATGAGCAAAGTAATGAAAACAGATTTCAGACTCCCATGGCTGATACGTCTTCAATGAGCCAGAAAACTAAAACTAGACAGGTGGAGTGAATAACAATTATTATTTCAACAGCACCCGTTAATGGTTGGGATCTCTAGGCAGCAGTTCTTAAACAGCCAGTTCTTGAAAGTGATGAAGTAGAAGCTGGACATGTGGGAAAGTGTAAGGATCTGATCAACTTTGGCAAAGAATTATACAAAAACTGAAATAAAGTACTAAACAATTACAGAAAAACTAGTTAATCTAGGGAGAATAAGCTCTTCATAATTGCACTAAAATATAAACGCTAATGAGGGGGATATGATGCACTTCCAGATCCATGACTTCTGGACCGGAGGTGCATGTGTAAAATGCAGATTTAGCGTGTTGGTTACAGATTAATGCAGAACATGTACATCTGGGTGAGTTAATAGCCTCATTCATCTCACCATACATATGAACAAGACATTGAGAAGACGTTGGCTTGGTCAGATTTGTGTTCACAGTGAAAGACTAGCTGGTCTCCACCTCCAAGCTCCTCCCTAACTATTCACTAGAAGGTGAATAAGAGATGGGGAGGAGCTCGGACAGCTTGAAGACTATGCAAGATGTATCCAACATTCATACTGGAAATCCGTTCCGCAAACCCAGCATGTCATGCACCAAAAAATGAATAATGCAAACATGGTTTATGTGCAATGCATAACACAATATATTCCACACCATCTGCATTACCATAACGTGAGCCGTAACCAGCGATTGAATACCAAGCTGTGAAATAAGCACAGAACTTGCTGTTCATGCAAGGTGAATTGTCAGCAATTCCTATACTCTGCAGGAAAGCAAGGAAGTTGGAGGAAAACCAATTGCCATGTTCTTTTCAGAGAGAACGAGTTCACGTCCGCACCAAATGTACAGTACAAGGTCTTGCTTGGAAAATATCAATACAAAATTATAAGGCACTGGCAGTGATGTGAACTGGGAGTCGATAAAGTGTAATGAAGATGAGAAACACAGCGCTAGGCTGATGGAACAGTAGCTCTCGGTTGGCTAGCTATTTCACTAGTTAATCATGCGAAACACAGTGCTGAAACTTTTCTCCATAAACAGAAGTTTTAAAGCAGAATTGCAGCCAAAATGTCCTCACTGCTCCTAAGATCTGACACAAAACAAAATAGAAAAAAAAGTTGTGGAAAAGTTTGTTGGTAGGTAGGTCTCCACCAAATAGAAAGCCAATTACAGATCATTGAAAAACACCTTATTCCGCCTGAAAAGTTATTCAGTGAAAAACATTTGTCTCATTAAACAAACAAGCCAGTTCATTAAATAGCTTTTATGCAGGTTAAGTGCCTTTAGCTCAGTGCCTTTCAATTATTATCCAGTCATTCTAGTCCCATTTTTATTCTTCAGGAGAGGTAAGATTGCATACCTCTCTTTTTTAACTTGCATAGAAGCCATTTAACAAGCAGACACCTCCGAACTTGTTTCTTTAATGGGACAGATGCTTTTCATTGAACAGCAAATCAACTAGCTTGTTTGTATTTTATTAATCCTCAATCTTGGGGATTTTGTTTTTCGTTTTCCCTTAAAGCGGACCTGAAATCTTGCACAGGAAGTTCCCCCTCATCTGTGACAAATCACAAGGGTAATTTGATCTCTCAGCTGGGTCAGCTCAGGAATCTCAACAGCGTCAGCAGAGCAGCTAATTTGTAAACACAGGATGATAACCCTATCTTGCAGGATTTCTATGAGCTGTAACAGGGAAATGTTTTTTCTTGAAAGGTAATTATGGTGTTGCTTATCTTTTAGAGCAGAGAGGAAGTTCTGAGTTCTGGTCTGCCTTAAAAATCTCTCAGGAGCGAAACCATCCAGCAGTGATGGGCTTCAGAGTAGGAAGCCATTCAAACTCTGAATTAAAAATGAGGCTTAACTGCCTCAGGTGTGAGCACGTGAGACGGTAGGTTACCCAGAGGTCCGTCTGCTTCTATGCGTATCAATCCACTTGCACACGACCTATAGGACGCACTGCACGACTCACCATCGCACTTTCTCCTTCCGGCTTGAAGGAGGAAGTGTGGCAGCGAGTCTTGGAACGCAATCCATAGATTGCGTGCAGGTGAATTGAGACGCATAGAAGCTGATGGACTTCTGGGTAAGTAACCCCCCGTCTACCATCCTCACACCTGAGGCAATTAAGTCTCATTTTAATTCCAAATTCGAATGGCTTCCTACTTGGAAGGCCAGCGCTGCCATCCAGTTCCTGTCTACACAGTATCTGGAAACCCGGACAGTGGTGGGCATCTCCCCGCAGGCTCTGTCAGTGGTTGCCGTTGTGAGTATATAATCATAGTTACTTTTGTGTGTCAAATTTACAGTCATACTGCACCATAGGCCCCTGGTCTTTTGTTCCCCGGTGAATCTTAACAAACAAAGGGAAACACCATCTCTTCAATTTGCCACCAGTATGCCACTGATGTAAGTTCTGTGACTGCAGATACACTTTAATAGGAAATTAGCCCTTTTAATGGTTTATAACGATTCACCAGGCTGGGCACAGGCCCAAGGGCTGAATATTATTTTCTTACACATGTAGCAATAGAAGCGTTTTCGCCTTAAAGAGAACCTGTACTGAGTAAAAATATTTAAAATAAACACATGAGGTAACTTCAAATGAACATTACATAGTTACCTTGCCATCAGTTCCTCTCAGAAGCTCACCATTTTCTTCTGACATCAATCCCTTCCAGTTCTGACAATATTTTGTCAGATCTGAAATATATCAGTTGCTGTCAGTTATAGCTGAGAGGAAAACTCATGTACCAGGTAATGTCCATGTTTCCCTGTGGCTCAAGTGGGCGATGTTACAGTTTAACTGTGTGCTGACTAGAAAGCTGTTATGGGTAATGGCCATTTTCAAAATGGAGGACGGAAAATTCTCTTGATCACAGTGAACAAACAGGATGCAGGAGAGGAGAAAGACACTGAGGAGTAGACTACATGGAAGGTAAATATGACATGTGTATGCTTATTTTGACTTTTAATTTTCAGTTCAGGTTTTCTTTAACCAGTTCACCCCCAAGGGTTTTTATCCTAACGGACCAAAGCAATTTTCCGTTGTCAGTGCTCTTCCCTTTTATTCCCTAATAACTTTATTACTACTTATCACAAGAAAATTATCTATACCTCGTTTTTTTTCACCACCAATTAGGCTTTCTGTGGATAGTACATTTTGCTAAGAATTTTTTTATTCTAAATGCGTTTTAATGAGAAAAACAGAAAAAAAAGAAAAAAAAATCATTATTTCTCAGTTTTCCACCATTATAGTTTTAAAATTAAACATTCTCCTGTGGATAAAACAAACACGTTTTATTTGCCTAGTTGTCCCGATTATTAAACAGTTTAAATGATGTCCCTATCACAATGTATGGCGACAATATATTATTTTGAAATATAAGTGTTATTGTTCTGTTGTGTTTTTTTTTATTCTGGCCATAATTACAAGCCCCTATGTAATAAATTAAAATTAATTTCCCCCCATAAAATATAAATTAACAAAGCTGAGTCCCTAAGGCAACTATTTATTTTTTTTAGCTGATTTTTTTTTTTTACAAGTGTTTTTTTTTTTGGGGGGGGGGGGGGGGGGGGGTTGGAAGTGTAATTTTATTAAGATCTGTATGTACTTGAAAATGAATGTATTTTGTAGGTGTAATATACTTTTTGGCCACAAGATGGCGATAGTGAACACTCATAGGAAATATTCACTTTTTTTTTTTTCTTCACTTTATTTAATTGTTACATTTCCTGTTATTGTGAATGGACGTAGCCGCTGTTCGCGGTCACGTCCATTCACTCCAGGCACTGCGATTGGGTAGAGGACCGTTCGGTCCTCTTCCCTAATCACCCAGCACGGAAGCCCGACGGAAACAGCGGCGGTAGCGGCGGACACACGGCGGTAGCATCGGCGGGAACGCGGGACGTATTAAAACGTCATGTTGCTGTTAATAGCGGTGAGCATGACGTTTTAATACGTTAGGATGTCAGTAAATGGTTAAAGGAGGACTCAATTTCAGGTCACTGGGTTGAGCGTGAAATAGGTGTAAAATGTGTATTTATACATTTTAAAAATGTTTTGCTCTTTAAAGCGGAATATAACCCTGCATTTCAACTTTTCTCTAAAACATTATTTACAGCATATTATATGCAAAAAGCATTTTTTTTTTACTAGACCAGCATTGGAAGGGTTAAACACAGAGGTTTAAGGTTGGGAGTGATATGCAGAAGTTCAGATTGTTACATTCTATTTAGTTATATGTATCTATTAAGAAATGTTACACACTCTTTGGCTGTCCTCCAGCTCTTGAGAGAGTGAGTCACATTCAACACTTAGATACATTTATGTAAACAAAATGTATCTATGTCAGCTTCGGATGCATCTGCAGAAATCTCCAGGAACTTTAACCACTTCCGGATTCTCGGAGCGTATATACACGCCCCTGAATCCTGAAGTGTATTCCATGGAAACGGCCGCTCGTATGAGCGGCCGTTCCATGTCAGTTCCCGGAGGGTGTCTCTGTGAACACCCTGCAAGACGATCGGCGGCTCGCAGGGTAAATGTAAACACACGGGGAAGACCTTCCCCGGTATACGGCGCGCTGCTGATTGGCCGGGGATCACCGGCATCTGATAGGCTAAAGCCTATCCCATCAGGCGCAGGACGGAAATCCGTCCTGCGCCGCTCACAGGGGGAGGGAGAGGGAGGGAAGGGGAAGGAGGCCAGGAAGCGCTGTGGAGGGGGGCTTTGAAGAGCCCCCCCCCCGCAAGCGCAAGCAGCCGGCGGCGATCAGACCCCCCCAGCAGGACATCCCCCTAGTGGGGAAAAAAGGGGGGAAGTCTGATCGGCCTGGCTGCTAGCTGATCGGTGCTGCGGGCTGGAGAGCCCACGCAGCACCGATCAGCACAAAATAGCGTGGTAGGGAAGTGGTTAAAGCTGTGTGTAACCCTTCCAATGCTGGTCTAGTAAAAAAAAAATGCTGGTTGCATATAATATACTGTAAATAATGTTTTAGAGCAACGTTGAAATGCAGGGTTATATTCCGCTTTAAAAATTGTCAGTTGAAAAACTTTTAACATCCCCCTGTAGCCAGTTGTCTTACTTATCTCATTTACATGATATCTGTGAGGTACCATACATATTTAACTAATCCATGTAAAACATACATTTTTAAAACAATCTGTTATGCAGGACAGAGAATCATAAAACACTTGCAGGTACCACAGGGAAGCCACCACGTACGTGCTGTACATGCACGCATGTGGCTACTTTCTGCCACCAATGGGCTGGTGGGAAGTGGTTGAAGGACAACTGTAATGAGAGGGATGTGGTGGCTGCCATATTTTATTTCCTTTTAAAAAATACCAGTTACCTGGCAGTCCTGCTGATCTATTTGGCCGCAGTAGTGGTTGAATAACACCAGAAACAAGCATGCAGCTAATCTTGTCAGTTCTGACAATATTGTCAGAAACACCTGATCTGCTGCATGCTTATTCAGTCTAGGGCTAAAAGTATTACAAGCAGAAGATCTGCAGGATAGCCAGGCAACTGGTATTTCTTAAAAGGAAATAAATATGGCAGCCTCCATATCCACCTCACTTCAGTTGTCCTTTAAATATGAACCGGGCCCCCATTTTACATGAAAGAACCGGTAAAATGGTTGGTTAAGGGGCCCATTGCCTTTCCACAGTCGTTCCACGAATACACTATTTGCCTGATCAGCAGTTAGTGACATCCCTGACTCCAGTATGGCGGTCACCCCTCACCAGTCCACTGCCACTAGCGTTCACAGAGCCTCTCCCACCGCTGCCGCTAATTGTCTTGCAGACTGCAGAGAGGCATTGCACCCTCACAGTCACCCTCTTTCCATTAGCTGCCATGCAGGAAGCAGAGTGCTTTTTTTGTCCTTTGCAAATCGGTGGCCCCACCAGTGATTCTCCCTGTGGTGTTCTACGCAGAGTATACAGTATGTGACCGTGTGGTAGAGAATGCTGGAGAGGTAGTGAATATCTATGTTTCCTGAGCTCCAAGTCACAAGGCTCCAGGCACTGTCTACTGTGTGTTCCCAGTCACTTTGTCTTTCCTCTTTAGCAGTTGTACAATAGCCAAGGAAGAGAGGAGCTCATAGCAGGGCTGGAGCACATCAGCTGAAGAAAGAAAACCCAGCTGCACACGGAGGACATACAGGAGAAAGAATCTGGAGCCTAGTGACCCTACATAGGGGGAACTACCATATAGGGAAATCAGTAAAATAGGGGGAGAGGGTAAAGGCAGAAGTTGTTCTGCTGTGCTCTCTGCAAGGCCGCAGATAGGAGGGGTGGTGGTGGTGGGTAAGCACTCCATTGATGTGAGGGGCCATTTTTGATCCAAGAATTAGGACTTATAATTGATTACATACAGGAAAATCATTGAACACATTTTGGAGTGCCTCCTTAAAGTGGACCTAAACTTTTCCACAGGTTAGAAGGAAAACATGGAGAAATGTTTAGCCTGTCTAATTCCCACCTCATCTGTGACTAATCACAAGTGTAATTTGATCTATTAGCTGTGTCAGCTGGCTTCCTCGGCAGAGCAGCTAATTTGTAAACACAGGATGCTAATCCTATGTCTTCTTACATGAAAGCAGGATGTAGACACACTGTCGATTTATTGCAGGATTTGTATCAGCTGTAACAATTTTTTTTTCTTTAAAGGTTATTATGCTGTTTCTTATCTCAGAGCAGCGAGGAAATTCTGAGTTCAGGTCCGCTTCAATCCTGTGTAAGTGAAAAGTGACATGAAATGACATATACCTCATTTCCTCCACAATGTACCATAACTTGTGACATATACAGGACATTTCCCAAAGTTTTAATGTCGTCTCCTTCCCAGGACTGTATGGGCTCAGAAAGGATCTGCAGTTCCAGCTGCTTCCTCTTTCTTAGGTCCTGACATTGTGTCTGAAATACAGAAGGGGAATAGACAGAGGTAAAATTTGTGAGTGATGTGCAACATTGGAAATAAATGGTATACCTACCATACATACATAATAAAATTACAAATATATAACCTAAAGTGCTGCCATGTTTGAGTTTCTGTTGTACCCGTCACCAGCAGCAGTGAACTGCATGCAGAAACTTTGCAAGCCTTGCTAATGATTTCCCTGGCTGGAAATGTCCAGATGAACCTGTTCACCATGACCCTACTGACAACAATTTGGAATGGTTCAAAATTTCACGTTAAATCTACACAAATATTAGCTGCTTGGAATTGTACCAATCATATGCAGTAGCTATTTTATTTGTTTAATTTTCAAGATGTTTACATACAATTGTATAAAATCAAGATTAACAATAAACGGACTTTTTCTATTTCTGCCAGACAATACCACTATGGATAAGGATTGCTACGAAACAGTGATGGTCAATTACATGCAAATAACTTAGAGTTGATGCAAATGTATGCAGATGTGTACAGCTTGAAAAACGAACCAATCAAATCCCGCTGAGGTAAAATTCGATTGGTTCATTTTTAAGCTGAATAAATTTGCATAAAACGTGCATAAATTTGCATAAACTCAAAGTTATTTGCATCTACTTGACTATCACTACTACGAAATATATTTCTTGCATGAGAATGGTTGGCTTAAAGTGAACCAGAAATTATTCACTAACGCTTAGTTATACTTACCCGGGGCTTCCTCTAGCCCCATGAGCAGCGCCGAGTCCCTCGCCATCCAATTTGGCCCCTCCATTAAGCCGCTATGACTCCCAGTAATCCGTGCAGTCGCGGCCTTCTGCACATGCAAGACTCGGCTGTGCACGCACCCCTCATCACGCTCCCGTCCAATGGAACATTGGCAGTAACTGACCAGATTACCGCCAGTTGTAGCACCAGAACGGACCACTGACTGATAATATTAACATTAATATTATCTATTTCAAACAACAAAATGTATGTCTATAGATAGAAATGTAAGCATTCCTAGGCTGAATTCACAGTGGTCAGTTGCAAATTGCATGCGTCATGACTGTGAACTGCAATGGAGAGTGGAAATAGACTAATACAAAGCCTGCATGCTGCGAGTTAGAATAACGAGATCAGTTACAACGTAGCACCGTGAACAGGTCCACAGAATTATATGCACAGTGAGTTTACATGCACAATTATTCTGCAATGCAACTGAGCACTGTAAACTAGCCCTTACAGTCTGAAAAAATAATGCAAGCTCATCTCTTAAATGAGGACGCTTAAAGCGGACCCAAATTAAAAATACAAGATTTCAGAAATAACATCTATTTTCTAAATTATAATAATAAATAGCAGCCTTTTTTCAGCTGCATGATGACAAATATAAAATATTTTACATTTATTGGAGGAACCCCTCCCTTCCTTTCAAATTGCCGGGATTTTTCCGGCAAACTGGTGGAGTAGATGGTGTCTGGCAATGGAGGAATTGCTAAGGGCTGCCACCTGTATAACCCTAGTTATGAAAAGAGAAGGGTGAAAAGCATGCACTGAAATGATCATAGGTTTGAAGGAGTGTTTATTTATCTTTGTATGTGTCAGAGTGCTGCAACTAAATATTTTTAATTAAAAAAAATGTTTGGTTTGGGTCCGCTTTAAGTAAGGTAAAATAGAGGTGGTAAAAGGGGTGTGGCCAAACAGAAAAATCAGTTAACCATTTGCACGCTCTCCTGCAAATACTCACTGCAGAACAACCATTCAGGAACCACTGCCATTTCTATGGCTAATTTAAAATCAACTATAGGCACAGCAGTGGTTACTAAATGATTTTGCTATTTAGTGGGTCACACCCACTTTGGCACCTCTCTTTTACCTTACTTAAAGAGACCCAGAAACTAAGTAACAGTTTTATACATACCTGGGGTTTCCTCCAGCCCCATCAGCCTGGATCGCTCCCACTCCGCCGTCCTCCGCCCGCGTCATTTTGGCCAGTCGACGCAAGCGCAGTGCGCTCCCTCCGTACTGCGCAGTGGCATGCGTAAAGAGCTGGAGAGGGTCGCGTCCAGTGGAAGTGACGGGACCCCGTACCGGCAATAGAGGCAGCGGAGGATGGCGGCGTGGGAGCGATCCAGGCTTATAGGACGGGAGGAAGCCCCAGGTATGTATAAAATCGTTTCCTATTTTTTTGGTAGCTTCATCTCTGGTTCTCTTTAAAGCTAGTCAGAAATCAGCTGATCAAACTCATTACTCTCTCCACAGTGATGTAGCAATAGGGGATGCCGAGGTGGCGAGTGCATCGGGGCCCATGGACAAGAGGGGCCCACTAGGGGCCCTCCTTCCTTATTAGCTTTTCATTGGTGCTATGCCGGTAATGTGCACCTCTATGCAAGCACTGAATAGTGGTAATCCTTAAAGAGTACCAGAGGCGGTTTGTTTGTAGATTGTAGGACATAGAGGCATGCTCTCTGCCCAGTGACATGCCTCTGTATACTTCTGGTGCCGCTGTAAATTGCCCCCAGGCTCTGCTGTCCCCCCTGAAAGCTAGCGACAATTTGATTGTTGCTAGCCTCCTTTTCCCCCTTCCAGTCATCAATCACTTTGCTCCCCCCGCCTCCATCAGTTTGAACCCCCGCCTCCGTCACCTCACTCCCTGCCTCCGCTAGCTTCCTTCAATCAGCATGTAGCATGTTTTGTTTTTTTTCATGCTGCCTCGGGTTCTCTTTAAATGGTGTCCTTACAATAACTCACCTCTCGGGCACCTCAGCTATCCTATGTAGGTTTTGGGGCTTCACATCAATAAACTGCTTGGGGCCCCATTTAAAAGTCACACTGGAGCCCCAAGCTCCTTAGTTATGCCACTGCTTCACCGTGAGTTTTCCTAAGCATTGCCATCCCTAGTGATGTGTAATATGTAATGTCAGCAGTCTCTTACCTCCCCAACCAGAGAGGGAAGAAGCAGAGGCACAAAAGGCCTGTCTAAAGTCCCACTTCAGAGCCAGAAAAGATAAAACAAGCAAGGACATGCATCCTGTTGTATCAGACATCTTTTACAATTTTACAATACAATTGACAACACCGAAAAATTGATCCAATAGACACTAAGGGGTAAGTGGAATGCAATGAAAGAAAGCTAATAGGTGATAGATTTCACATAAGATTTTTTTTTAATGCAATCATAATGTAGGGTCATCATTGATACGTATTTATTAATAAGAAATTCTCTAAAAAAAAAAAAAAAAAAAACACAAAAAAACAACAAAAAACATGAAGGCAGGGTTTTACTCTGGCTGTGAGCTATCAAGAAGTACTACTTCAGTAATTGTCCTACATCATGAGCTCAGTACACATGTATGATTTAATGCTTAATTAAAGATAATGAATAATGCTGGCACTCGGATATGCTGCTAAGAATGTTTTCTTTTACATGCAAGTATCAATTATGTTACTAATATTACAGGGAAGCAATTTTAGTAGCACAATATGCAACCTCTTAATTTGTTCCTTTACATCTTTAGGGAAAAGAACTCCTTGAAATTTAAGGAATTGAATGTGTTCATTATCTCATTCATTATTATTATATAAATGATGCAATAACACACAGCATACAGCACTGGTAGAGAACTCTATAACCTTGGTCAAAAGAGCAGTAGAAATGGACTGGCTCAAGGGATGTACTCATCCTCATAACGCTAAAAAAGAAAATAAAAAATCCACAAGGGTGATAAAACAAGTGTGGCCATCATGACCTTCACACCCACAACAAGTGTAGCCACAAAATCACCTGGTCTGGAGTATAGTCCTCTGTAACCACTTAACGACCGCCTAACGCCGATAGGAGTTGGCGGGTCGTTAGTGGTATAGCATGGAAACGGCAGTTCACGGAGGCTGTCTCCGTGAACAGCCAGAGAGCAGCCGATCGCGGCTCGCGGGCGAAATGTAAACACGCGAAGAAGAAATCCCCGCTGTTTACATCACACGGCGCTGCTGCGCAGCAGCGCTGTGACGTAGATCGGCGATCCCCGGCCTCTGATTGGCCGGGGATCGCCGGCATATGATAGGCTAAAGCCTATCCTAGGATGCGCAGGACGGACTTCCGTCCTGCGCATTACAGATGAAGAGGCAGACTGAGGTAAAGAGAGGGAGGGCGGAAATGGCTGCGGAGGGGGGCTTTGAGGAGCCTAGTGGGGAAAAAAGGGGGGGGGGGGGGAAGTCTGATCGCCCGGCCACATTCCTGATCGGTGCTGTGGGCTGTAGAGCCCACGCAGCACCGATCATTAGAAAACCCCATGGTCCTTAAGTGGGTAAAGGAGGAAGAGAAGGTTAGTAGTTGGGGCACCCTTACATCTCTGGGACCCTCAAGTTACGCCCCTGCATATAACCTAATGTAGAACAGTAAACATTATTTAGCTAAGTGAATTATAACAAGGTATACCAGGAGATAAAAACAGCAAGGTAAAATCATGACTCGATAATACATCTGGAAAGTTGTTACCGGAGTATGTATATGGTAATAGAGATGTGAACTACAGACTTTTCTTCCATGGAAAAACAGATCTTAATCAGTTAATTGAATGCCAAAAATAACCATTTATGAGAAAACACACAAATTCATCACAGCTACTAATTCCTTTGCCTTGTAGCATTTGTAGGAAAATCCACAGAAGAAGCGCTAGCAGCTGAACTTGGGAGATTCAGAAAACAGTAGTTGTATGTCAGCCTTGAGCGCAACGTCAGACTTTCCAGTGCTTTCTTTTCTGAGAAACACGTTCACCCCTTTCTTTGTTATCAGAAAGAGCCAACTGAAGAGATGCTGTGGTTTCTCTGCATCACTAGAAAACCCAACCTCAGGGGGAAACTGCACTTCACACACACCAGGGGCAACCCCTCTGTGCGCAAGCCTGAGTGATGTGTCTGCTAACCAAACCCAACCAATGTCAATGGAAGCTATTTTAAAAAGATTTTGAAAATGCAACTTCAATCACTTCAAGTAATCCTAGAGTGGGCTTAAAGAGGAGCTGTTAGGTATAGGGTCTCAGAGAAAATAAACACATATATCAGTAGCTAAAGATTGGCTGTACTTACATTACATATGCATTTCACTGTCCACGTTTGGATTTCACAGATTTTGTATATAGTATATGCAGAGATAGATGCTCCTGACAGCTCATGGCAGGCTCCATGTTTGTGAAGCCAAATGTGTCGTCATGTCCTGCCTGCTTCTGATCACAGATAAGCTCGTTCTTGAACAACACGGTGTGCAGTGAATATTAATGAGCCATGTGGCTAGGAACAATAGCTGACTCCTGCAGTGTAGTCTGCCCGAGATTTATCAGTGCTTCGCAGCGCTGGACTGATTAGAAGCTCCTGTACCGTCTCATTAGCAGCCGAGGGGAGGGCCCCAGAATGCTTTGCAGTTTAGCTGCGGCTTGCGTCTTTATGGGTCTATAACAGACTTTAAGATAAGCACACATCAAAGGTAACTGAAATGTTTATCTTCACTAATGGCTTTTGAGCTTCCTTCTAAACTGTTTAACACAGGAGAATAGAGGTTTAAATTAGCTTCTGCAGCCTGACAGTTACTCTTTAAAGCAAGGGTCTCTTTCTTAAAAGGGAACCTGAAGCAAGAGGTATGTAGAGGCTGACATTTATTTCCTTTTATACAATACCAGTTGTCTGGCAGCCCTGCTGATCTTTTTGGCTGCAGTAGTGTCTGAATCCCACACTTGAAACAAGCATGCAGCTAATCGTGTCAGATTTTTGTCAGAAACATCTGATCTGCATGCTTGTTCAGGGTCAATGGCTAAAAGTATTACAGGCTAAGGATCAGCAGGGCAGGCAGTCAACTGGTAATGTTTAAAAGTAAATATGGCAGCCTTCATGTCTCTCTCACTTCAGGTTCCTTTTAAGGCAGGGATGTCCAACTCCGGTCCTTGAGAGCTAAATCCATGCCAGTGTTTAGAATGGACAGAGAAATGCAGAACTGTGATCTACTTGATGATCCCCACCTGTCCTGAGTCAGACATCAATTAATTTGAGCTGTGCATAAAATGTGTGAGGCCCTCCGTCCTTGAGGATTGGAGTTGGACATCCCTGTTTTAAAGCAATCCTGTAGTGCATTATTGCCAACATAAGAGATAACTATACCGCCAGGTCCCCTATTGTCATTAGTGAAGCTCCACTGAGACCAGCAGATTCTCAGATCAGATGGAAATCCAGCAAAAGATATACCGTAACTTCTAGTCTGTGCATCCATACCATATAAATGCTTTCTGCCTTCTGCATTGGTGCAAAGACTAATCTAAAGGAACAGTAATGTGTGTTTGTGGGGCCAGGGTTGGCAAATGACCCCTTTAAATACTGACACGTTTAAGTTTATGCCGGTTCTGGGTTACTAGCATATAATCAGTGCCTAAAATTGCATCTAACTAGCCATAATAGATGTACATACGCTAAAACTAAATATATAGCTAAAATATTTTTAATATTTTTTAATATTGTGTCCCCAGTTTTATTCAAGACTGGTAGAACAGTACTGCCCTCCCTTCTCCCAGTCCTGAAGTGCAGTGGGTTACAAGACACACCATCAGGTATTTATACCAATTTTAATGTAACAAAATATTTCATGTTTTTAATGAACACATAACTGGATGTGTTTTTATATTTGCCTGGAGTGTATCTTTATTTATAATTGGAGTGGTTGGTTAACAAATGCTTGTTAGATCTCAGACAGATACTGCATTCATGATGCAATTAAATGTCAAAGAAACAAAACAGACACATGGGATGGAGATCAAAGAGGTCTTTTATCTTTCAGAATAAATAGTCTTAAATAAAAATAAACTAAAAATGGTGTGCTGTCACATATACTCCAGACTTAAAAGCATGACTCAGGAAAAAAAAATATTGTAATTTCTGTAGCAAGAGCCAGAGCTGATATATACCGTATATACACACATACATACACACACATATATATTAATTCTCTTTAAGCACAATTCATTTAAGTTTCACTCTTTTGGACATTTAATTAAAACAACACTTTAAATAGTAAAATAAGCTGATTACGGTAAGTTTTAATATTTGTGAAAATCACTTTCTGGTCAGTGCTTATTCTACTAAATAAGTCTCAGGGATAAAAGAAGCAACTGCTGAGACAAAATGCATGGGTTTTGCTTGATAAAAACAAAATAAATAGTACAAAAGAAGAAAAAAATAGGAAAAAAGTAAAAAGTAAGTAAAAGAAAAATAACGAGTGAAAAATTTTGAGGCACTTCTTTCCATAAAAATGCACATCTCAAATTATGATGGATACTCAGCTCAGCCATTCAGCTGATACTCAGCTCAGCCAAGAACACTCTCATGATATAAATTTCTAATGGAAAAAGGAGTAATAAAATAAAATTGTGTATATGGCTAATTGGGGGGGCCTCGTTCACATCTGCTGCGCTGAAAAACGTGTGAAAGCGCGTGGTAAAAACGCATGCGCTTTAGTGCGCGTTTCTGTGCGTTGCACTGCGCTTCTTTAAAGCACGTTTTACTTGTTGTACCAGCAGCAGTTGTCAAAAAACTTTGTTTTTGTATGTAAATGTATTTTTTTCTCCAATTAGGGGTAAAAAACGCATGGGCTTCTATGCGCTAAAAAAAGCGCACCCATTCACTTGCATTGATGTGCGCTTTACAGCTCAGCGCACAGAAATGCATGCAACCCTACGTTTCTGTAACGCTGCTCAGCGCAGCGCATAGATGTGAACCAGCTACATTTACTTACATGGGAAAGTAAATACCTTGCTGATCGCACAGGGCAGTACGCTGTAAAAAGCGCACAGAAACGGCCCTGATGTGATCGAGGCCTTACACTGCACCCAGGCGCAGTTTTTCGGCCGACGCTAGCTTTATGCTTTACAATGTTAGTCAATCCAAAACGCACACTATGCGCTTTTTTAAACCGTTAACGCAGGCAATCAGTCCCAGAATGCAACAGAGGAACAATGTAGAAAGTTGAAAACTAAAAAGAAAAAAAAATTACCTGCGTTTTCCTATGTGCTGTAACGCATTAAAAACGCACACTCACTGCAGTGCAACGCATATCAAAACGCATTAAACCGCATACAACAAAACGTATGCTTTGAGCGTTCTCCAACGCAAGCTCTGATGTGAAAGAGCAATAACTCAGCTTCAATAGCATTGGTTGGATCTGAACTTGAACATATCAGCACATGTAGAATATACAGCGAATTAGGTCTAAATGATTAGCAGTTAAGGTAGGCAATTCACATAAAATAAATAAAAAATAAGATACATATTATACTGATGGCCTTTAAATTCAGTTTTCCTCTGATTAAAAAAAAAAAAAAAAAACACACTTTCCTACAGTTTCCATGTTTTGTATTATTCTTAAAAGAGGTATTAAAATATATGTAAAAATTCACAACTCTACACATGTTGCATTTTTCCATGCTGAATTAACCTTCAGAAACAGGCCTGATGATGAGCTTTGGCTTCGAGAGTTAATTATATGCTGCAGCCTCAGACTATGATAGCAGAGGAAGGAAACTCCTCCCACACAGATTACACATGTGGAGAGACAACAGAGTCACAAGCGCACCCTCCATACTGGATTATCTATTTTCCAGCCCACAGTTTGAGCATACGAGCAAAACAACCTATACAACAATAGTCAAGAGTGTAATGTCAGCTCAATTGGTGAATGAGTCAGAGCAGTCTAGGGTAAACTTACCAGGCCTTTGATTCTTAAAATCAGGAGCGTTTCTTATCATTCACACACAGGATTCAAAATGACATCATAGATAGTGTAATCTTATCTGCTTAAATGAGGTACAGACTAAAGGTCCGTACACACGCCGGACTGCAGGAAACGACGGGTCCGTCGTCACCTCCCGCTGGGCGGGCGTTCCAGCGACAGTCCGGCGTGTGTACAGTCTGTCGGCAGACTTATACGGCGGATCGCTGATAAAAAGCCGTATCAGTCTGCCGACAGACTGTACACACGCCGGACTGTCTGCTGAAAACACGCCCAGCAGGAGCTGACGACGGACACGTCGTTTCCTGCAGTCCGGCGTGTGTACGGACATTAACCAGCAAGCTCATGGTGAACTTTACTCATTGGAGTGTGAGGGGCTACAATGGTCCTAAAAGTCCCCTTACTAAAATACTAAGGATAACAAGAGTTTGATTTCTTAAAACAAAAAGTTTGCATTCTTAAAACAGAAAGGATTTGCGATAATTCAGGTTGGAGTGAGCTCCGAGATGTCTACCAGTGCATCACTGCTGAATATATGCAAATTAACCATTGTTAGCCTAAGAAGCTAAACACACCTCCAGAACCGCTGGAATGCAATAAATGGTCAGCTTGTTAATTTATCCATGTCATGCACTGATGAGGATCAAACAATCCGAAACAGTCTGTATGTATGTTGGATTATTATGGCTCTGTACAAATTAACAAGCTGACACATCATTGTGCAATGAGTCAAAACTCACATAGTGTGAATGAGCCCTTACACTACATGCACATTTATAAACTATACACGGCAAGGTGGTGGATGTGGTGGACTCTTGACGATTCTTGGGAGATCTCAGTATAAATTTGATTGGGAATCAGCCTCTGGGGTATGGGCAGGCAGCAGATCTCTCTTCGATCATAGAGAAATCTCTCTTTTGGTCAATCTGCCCATACATCATCTGAAGTGTATATATATTACACTGTGTATGATACCATTGGCCTGATCTACTCACCATTTTTAATTGATTCATTCTCTGAATTTTGGAGTCTATTCCCCCAACACTTCACTTTGTTGTGATTATCTTTGTTATTAAATGGTACCTCAAGTGAAACAATCTGAACAGTTTTATTTTCCTGGAGCTTCTTCCTGCCTCTTTGCGTCCTCTTGGTCCCTCACCATCATTCTATGTGGATTCATTCAGTCGCTGTTTCCCTCAGAAAGATGTCCAACTTGGCCAGTTGCAGGTCACTGCACATGTACATGGGAGCATTCTGCACATGCCCCCACCATACACATAATCTGGCAGCGGTTACCCAAAAATACAGATAATCTGGCAGTAGTTCTCTCAAAAGAAGTCCCCAAAATAGGTAGCCAGGTCTATAGGTGTCCCCAGAATAGGTGGTCAGGTCTATAGATGTCCCCAGAATAGGTAGCCAGGTGTATAGATGTCCCCAGAATAGGTAAGCAGGCGTATAGATGTCCCTAGAATAGGTAGGCAGGTTTATCGATGTCCCCAGAATAGGTAGGCAGGCGTATAGATGTCCCCTGAATAGGTAGCCAGGTCTATAGGTTTCCCCAGAATAGGTAGCCAGGTGTATAGATGTCCCCAGAATAGGTAGGCAGGTGTATAGATCTCCCAAGGATAGGTAGACAGGACTTTAGGTTGTCCCCAACCAGGAGGGTAGGCAGTGCAGAGAAGGGAGAGTGGTGGGCACAGTGGTGGGGAAGGGGGGACGTCTCCCCCCCGTCCCTCATCTGGGGCTACCCCTTCCTTGCTCCCCCCTCCAGAACTAAGTATTGTGCCGCTTGCAGCGGGCAGTGACTTGCCTCCATCTTGTTCTCGGCGTGGGATGGAGTGCTGCGTGCCGCTAGCCTGGTCTAGACCAGAGCAGCGGCACGCAGAACTTCTTCCGGCACTTGAATCAAGGCAGAGGTAAGTCCCGCCCGCTGCCAGCCGAACAATACTTAGTTCTGGAGGGGGAAGTGAGGAAGAGGAAGCCCCAGGTGAGGAAAGGGGGGGGGGGGAGATGTCCCCCCTTCCCCGCCGCTGTGCCCACCGCTCTCCCTTCTCTGCACTGACTTCCCTCCTGCCCTCAGGGAGGCCGATTGGCTGTCCTTTTACGGACACTGCTAAATTCCTTATGGAATTCACGTGTAGCTAAATTTGAATCAAAATTGACAGTATGCCTGTAAATGTACAGGCGGTTGGCAACACTGCTGATAGCACGCAGCTCAAGTCAATCCAACAGTTGGATTGACTTGAGCTGCGTCTTATCAGTCGTTGGGCGCTTCTTATCAGTGATATTTTACTTGACAAAAGTTATCCAACTTCTTCAAGTTGTTTGATAATTGTGCATTTAAAAGACTTCTGTTGAGCGTGTGTATGAGGCTTAAGAATAGGAAAAGATAAGAGACCAGTACAATATCGGTAAATATACTGATATTCTACTAACAGGAAAAGGAGACAGTAAAAGATAAAAAAAACTGCATATACAAAGACTTTTATCTATCAGTTTTAATCACAGTTTGATCTACCCTTTGTAAGCAGAAAGTGGTTTGCAGTTGACTGACTTTGCTTTGCTAACTTTTGCTCTGAATCATTATACATAACCTCAAGGCATGGGGAGACAAACACACACAACCTACCACAAGAGTCTTGAATGATGCTGTGACTCTGAGAACATCTTTATGATCTGGGTGAGCTTCCTGTAACAAAAAGACCACCAGTGTCATCAAATGCCTTGACTGCATCAATAATAAATTAAAACACATTTGTTACCGACAACAATAAACAAAACCTGGACATAAGAAATATCTTCTATACCAATATTTGCCTGTCTAATACTGCCTTAAAGTGGATCTAAACTTAGAACTTACTTTCTGCTCTTAAAGATTAGGCACAGCATGATATCCTTTAGGCAAACAGATATCTTCATTACAATTTACGGATATCCTATAAACACTGACATTTTAACTGGACTAACTTTTAGGGAGCACAGAAAGGGTTAAAATTGCCTTAACAAAAGAACATTTGAGCCCCTAATATTGCCCCGTCTTATCCACTGGCAATAAATCCTTAATGGGGAATAAATGTGAACAGGAACTAGGGTCATCGACCCGAAGTAAACATCTTCAAGAAATATAAAGGAAAAAGTAGTTCCTCCTTATCATACCATATAAATAATCCAGTTTCCACAACAGCAGCAGTACCTTAGAAATGGTCTTTAATAACAACAATACATGATTAAAAAGTCTATGGTCATGCCACTATGGTCACTAGCTGTCTGTAGTCACAGCCTGTGGTAACCAATTAACATATTAGTATGGTTGGAGGGAGCACACTCCATGCAGATAGTGTTGTGGTCCCATCTAGAACCTTGGACCCCAGTACTGCAAGGCCAATGTACTATCCATCACACAACCATGCTGCCCATTTTAGAACGCTTCCTCACTCTACAAAAAATGTTTTTGGTTTTGCCTCTGAGACTGTTGGACATTTTTCCCTACTTCCTGCAAAGAGATTCTAACCCCTTATTCACAATATCGAAAACTACAGTGATTTTTCCCAAAGCTGGACTTTAAATAGTCGCTATTCTCCTCTGTGAGGACTGTGCATGCATTCTGCTCTTTTAGAAAGAATATATGGTAACTTAAATCAGAGCAGGTTATATTTTTGTTATTTCACTTGCTTAAAGTCAAAGTAAATCTACAATCTCAGTTTTAACTCGGTAATTTAAACGCTTTATGACTCTATTAGGCCCTAAACAGAAAATAAATAAAGTGCAATTCGCAAACTCTGAAAGCAATCCTATTGATTAGTGTTAATTTTACCTCCGGAGTTAAACTCTTTAGATTGACACCCCCTCCAAAAAAACTCAGATTGTTATAGGAACAGTAGACTATGACTAGGTTATAAATACAATTACATAGTTTGGTTGACAAAAAAAAAAATTAAAATAAAAAAAAGACATTTGTCGATCAAATTCAACAGCCACCCCGGCCACCATCCCCCCCCCTCCCCCCAACCCAAGAGGAAAAACAAAACAAAAAAAATAAAACATTCTACAACACTGTTATACTGTCTGCACCCTCACATATCGCAGTTGGTTCAGAAGATGATGGGAAAAAAAAACACCAAATGTGAGCTCATACGAAATACAGTTCGTGACAAGGCTATGTATTCTGCAAAGCACTGCAGAATATGTAATCGGTATGCAAGAGCATGATAAAGATGAAATTGCTATTAGAAATGGCTTTGTACAGTTTTGCCATTATTAGGGCTTTAAAAACCTCTTGACGACCAGCTAACGCCGATTGGCGTAAACTGGTTGTCTGAGGGTTTCCATCGAAACGGCCGCTCGTTCGAGCGGCCTTTCCATGTCAGTTCACGGAGGGTGTCTCCGTGAACAGCCAGAGAGCCGCCGATCGCGGCTCGTTGGCAAAATGTAAACAGGCGGGGAAGAAATCCCAGGCAGATCGGCGATCCCCGGCCCCTGATTAGCCGGGGATCGCCGGCATATGATAGGCTGAAGCCTATCCTTCAATGCGCAGGACGGAAATCCGTCCTGCGCAGCCCACAGGGGGAGGGAGAGGGAGGGAGCGGGCGAGACGGCGGAGAACGCTGTGGAGGGGAGCTTTGAAGAGCCCCCGCTAAGCAAATGCAGCCGGCGGCAATCAGACCCCTCCAGCAGGACATCCCCCTAGTGGGGAAAAAAGGGGGGTAGTCTGATCGCCCTGCTGCACTCCTGATCGGTGCTAAGAGGCGGTAGAGCCCACGCAGCACCGATCACTGAAAAATCCCCTGGTCGGCAAGTGGTTAACATGCTACATTAAAGTGGTATGAAACCCAGCATTTCTTTTTTGAGATAAAATATTATTTGCAGCATATTATATACTACCACCATTTTTTTTTTTTTACTAGAACAGCATTCAACTAGTTAAACACGGGACTTACAAACTCCCTGCAGGGAAAGCTGGACACATCCGAACTTGTGTTTACTTAATTGTATCAAGTAAGGAATGTAAACATTCTCTGGCAATTCAGACACTCCAGAACACAGACAGATAGTCAGAAAGCATTTATGGGTACATTACAATATGAATACACCAGTTATGAATAAAATGCAATGTCAGCTCTCAGAGCAAAACAAATTGTACTTTGGGAACTTGTAACTTCTAAATGAATAATAATACTTCTGCACAAAAGCAAATATGAAAAGTGTATGGGATATAAAAAGTAGGAAAACATTTTTATTGAATATTATGTCAGAGTTTTATACCACTTTAAACGAATTTAAACCAAAAATGTGACATGGAAGTGCCATCTAGTGGCTAGTTGCATTAATGCAGCAGTTATTTCATTGACCTCGACACTGAACTTAGCTTTCCACCAAAATTACAACGTTAAAAAATGGTGCAAAAAATAGTGAAACAAAACAACAGTGTGCAGATTGCAAGTAGGAGTTCAGCAAGGAAGTTGAAACTTAAACACAAATTGGTCATCCAAATGGACAATGACCATACAAATACCTCCAAAGTTGTGGCACAAAGGGTTAAGGAAAGTCAAGGAAGAAAGTTAATAGGATATGGGTCTATGTGCTTAATCACTACTAATCGATATCCCCAGTATCATACATAAATAGTGAAGGAATCCAGCTGTAACTACGGTAACTGGTCAAGTTCTAATTCTCTTTAGTCTGTTTTGACATTTGAGGGACACCAGCAGGGGCTCTGTCCAGTGTGTTGATATTTGCAATAGTGACCGCCGTTACCGCCGCTCACCCAATCGCGCCCTTGCTACCAAAATTTCCCAGCATTTCCAACCAATCCTTTTGACCAATTTCGGACAGAAATCAATCGAAAGATCAATCGTGCGCACATGTTGCAGTATCAATTCTCTTCCCATTTGATAAAATTATCTAATCAGAAGGTCGATCGTGCTGAAACACTGAGTGGTGGATGGGCACCAATACTGAGAAGCTGAATCATTCACAAGAGTCTTTGACCTTATCGGGAACAGTGACCAGAACTCTGTGCTGTAGTTGTGCAGATATGGCGTCAGGCTTCTGACGTTTCTCTAGGATGGAAATTCAAACTAGAAAAACAACATTACGTCTCTGTTGAGCAACATTGTTCCAGCCTTATGCAGCAGATCAGACTTTTACACTATATAACACCTTGCTGCAGGAGTAATCAGTTGTAATTGCATGAGCCATTCTTACTTAAATTCAAAGCCTGCACAAGTCCATTGACGGACAGTGCAGATTTACTCTTCCATCTGCTAGCTTCTGTTAGAAGTGCCGTAGGATGGCAAGGTTTTATATACACATAAAGAAAGCAAGTTGAAATAATATTTACCATTAATCCTGGCAATACGAGGGAGCTGAACTGAATGGATTGCACTTTTCAGCAAAATAGAAATCCCCTTTAGATGGAAACAGAATTCCTGTTTACCTGCTCTCCTGGCTAAATCTCATTTATTGACCTATTTTCTGCTAGAGTAACTTATTTATGCATTTCACTTATTTATTCTTATAATGCTAATCTGTACCTGAACTACATTTTCTGCAGACTTAATACCAATTCTGCATGGTGATAATCGGCTATGCAGAAGTAAAATTGCCCATTAACAGTTCTGTATGAAGTCTTATGGTGCAGACAGAGCCACAAGTCTTAGCTGAGACACAGAGTTCCTGAAATGGTGTGACACAAATGTTCCTATTACTATGCAAATTACCCATGGCCATTTGCGTGAAAAAGAAATCTCAGCTAGTAGAAAAGATGGGTAGAATGGTGTGAGGTTTTTCATACATAATACTGATTACTGGAAATCATCAGATGGAAAGACTCATGGGGAGAATGCTCTTTCGCAGGGCTTGAACAGAAAGTTGAGAAAAAAATAACAGAATAGCACTGTACTTACACACAAACTTGGTACTTTTTCTAACACACAGGGACTGATAAACTAATGCATCTGATATATGCATTCAGGGTTAACAATACTCCTCACATATGAGATTAATACATTTAAAAAAATTGCAAATGAAAAGAGCATATTTGAAAAACAATAGATTGTGAGCACTGATAGAAAGGTAGAGGCATGACTATGTACACCGTAGTGTTTCTCAACCTTATTACAGCAGGTACCCCCTTTATGAAATATGGTGTTTGCTGGGTACTCCTCTACTGCTAATAAATTCATTTTAAAGCAAACCTTTAGACTTTAGGGAAGACAAAAGTTATATACTTACCCTCAGTAAAGGGAAGCCTCTGGACCTCCTACAGACCACCGCTGAATGCCCGGACCTCCTAAAAGCTTAAGGTCATGCTGCATTATGTGAATGAGAATGGTTGCATTGCACAGGATGGATGGCGTCTGTGCAGCCGCTCAGGATTAGCGAAAAAATATGAACCGGTTCTGCTCCCTGCTACTTCTCAGGCGCATGCTCAGTGTAGCCGAGTTCTGTCAACAACCAATTGTCAACGAGCTTCAGGGAGTCCCAGCACTGGAACAGTGAGGTGAAGGGGGACAGGAGAAGCTTGTGGAGTATCCAGAGGCTTCTCTCTACAGAGGCAAGTATTCCAATTGGGCACTTTTTTTTCCCTATGGGCATCCTTTAAGTATCCACAGATACAGTTGTGCTTATAGAAGTTTACATACTATGACAGACGTTGTGAAATCTTGGACTTTTTTTTTCTTTTTAGAAAACATGTTTGACCGTACCCAAAATGTTCTCTTTCATTCATGGTTAGCGGTTGGGCAAAGCAGTTTATTATCACATACTGTAACTGTATGTGTGTGACAAATTCACACACATACACACGTTAATTCAATATTATGGGTGATTGTCTACACCTGTGACTTGTTTGCTTGCTATTACAGTAGTCTTTGTAAAGGAGTAAGTGAGATTCTGGGCTCTTGACTGTAAACTGCACATTTCAGCCTTGGGGAAAACAAAAGGTCTGCCAAGAGAAAAGGTTGTTCAACTTTATATCTTTTAGGGTTCCATATCAGCTACGAGACCTGGAAGTCAAGTCAGTGATGCCACTCTCTGCAACAGCAGACAATTAAGCCTATGTGGTTTTTGTTTTGTTTTTTTGGGGGGTGCCTCTCTTTGTCAGGGCTTTCCAATTGGCATCCGCTGTTACCATTTATCTACAATGGACCTGTCCTCTCTTCCCTGAACTCCACCTACTTCATTCATTAAAAGTGAACAGTTCAATGTCTTCAATGCATTGCGATTCCCCATGGTGAACCGCAACGCATGAATGGAAACATCAGGAAGTGTGGTCTATGCAATTTCTAATGTTCTTGCAGATGGCATCACACACATTGCCGAAAACTCTGCTAAAATCACGGACAAGGAAGTAAGGCTTAGAGCAAAATAATTCCTAGGCAAACTACCACTATCTAATGTCTATGAGTAACATGAGGGCAGGGCACGCTGGGAACAGAGGTTGCAATAATAACCTGGAAATCTGCACTTACCTCCATATGTCTTTCCAGTTCCTGCAAGAGACACACATACTTTTCCAGTCTCATGAAGGGTTTGCTGAGGCTTGTGGTCAGCATAAGAATTCCTGGGCTGGCTGCTCCTTGAGACTCCATAAACTTTTCCAGGTCATCACTATATAAAGAACACTGCAATTATTTCAAATGCTAAGCTTACAGCCAGAAGCTAGTAGTAACTCTCATATTTAATTTCTAAGTGACGGGTCTTTAGCAGTAAAGTACACAGCTGATGGCTTATGGCACTACAAAGTTTTTTGTCACATAAATTGCAGTCACATTTAAGAGTACTTGAAGTATAAAAGACAGCCTGTCACGTCAGGCTCTGTCTTAATGATGCAAGACTGGGAGGGTCTCAGGTTTAATTACCATATTGTTTGGACCATAAGACGCACCCAGGTTTTAAGGACAAAAATCAGTAAAAAAAAATATAACTAAACCTAGGTGCATCTATGGTGTAGGGGTGTCTTACGGACCTCCCCCCCCCCCCCATGCTAGCTCCTAAGCTACACTGCCCATCTAAAGTAACCTCTGCTGCCTTTCCCAGCTACAATAACCCCAACCGCCTCCCAGTTACACTGGCACCCCCCCCCCTCCGGCTTCGATATCCCCTGGAAACAGCAGGGAAAAAAAGCTTTACTGTGGTGCCCCGTCCCTCCTCCTGTGGCCCCTGGCAGCCCAGAATAAGAAAAAAAATACCTGTTCCATGGCGTCCTCTCCCCCCCCCTCCGCCCCTTTCCTGTAGCCCCTGGCAACTGGCCAGTAATAAAAAAAAAAAAAAAAACACTTTCACCACAGCAGCCCCTCCCCTGCTACGTGCCCAGTCAGGTCACGCAGGAAGAGGATGCCAGCGGGAGACTGCGAGCATGGAAGGACATGAGATGGAGGATTGCGGCAGCTGGAACAGGTAATTAGGCTTCCGCTGTAGCGTTTAAAACTTTGAAATTGCCAGGGAGGTTAAAGGCCTGGGGCAACAAGAGGCTCAGTGGGGGGAGGGCGCTGCGGAGAAAGTTTTTCCTGTTATTCTCTGGATTCTGCGGTATAAGAGACATAGCGGGGTGGAGGGGCTGCTGTGGAAAAAGTGTTTTTGTATTACTGAACAGATGCTAAAATGATGATGAATGATGATAAATGATGATGAATGATGTTAAAGGAGGCTTAGCGGGGGGAACCGCCACAGGAAAGGTTTTTTTTCTTTTTAATTCTGCCGTTGCAGGGTACAGGAGGCTTGGCAGGAGCTGTCTATGTGCAACTTGATGGGGACACCTGGCACAATCCAAAATGTACTATTCAGACCATACTTTTGGGGAAGAAAAAGTGCATCTTATAGTCTGAAAAATATGGTACTTACCAAATTAGCTTTAATTCATTTGTACAGGTGGATCGCTCCGCTTCCATCAGAAATGTTGTCGGTGTTAGGGAGGGTGGGGGGTCTGTCCTCCCTCATCTTCGTTGCCATGACCAACTAAAGCCAGGTTGGCGGCTTTTGCGGATGCAATACGCGGGCGTACTGGGAGCATTCTACGCAGGCGCAGAAGTACTGTGTCTGTGCAGAATGCTCCTTCCAACTGGAGCACAACCAGCAAAGCTGCGCGCTCACGCAGAAGTTCCCGAGCTGGCCGGATCGTTGGCTGCTATGGAGGGGGCCCTGGGAGACTGCCTAAGAGCAGAGCTGCGTCGAGGGACGCATAGACTGCCAGGGGCTGGAGGAAGCCCCAAGTAAGTAAATTTGATTTAAAAAAAAATTCTAGTTGTATCCTTTAAGATTCGTATAATTGCAGACATTCTAACAATGCACAAATAATCCACTGGGCAACACAGAAATTAATTTTAGGGTTATAGTGCAGGTATTGCATATACACTTAAGGTCCGTACACACGCCGGACTGCAGGAAACGACGGGTCCGTCGTCACCTCCCGCTGGGCGGGCGTTCTATCGACAGTCCGGCGTGTGTACAGTCTGTCTGCAGACTGATACAGCTGTTTCTGAGCGATCTGCCCAGCGGATTGCTCAGAAACAGCTGTGTCAGTCTGACGACAGACTGTACACACGCCGGACTGTCTGCTGAAAACACGCCCAGCAGGAGGTGACGACAGACCCGTCGTTTCCTGCAGTCCGGCGTGTGTACGGACCTTTAAACAGAGGTTTTCCTTGGTAAACTGTGTAATGATCATGACAAATACACTTGCCTGTGCTGAGTGAGGACATTCACAGCTGAGGGGTGATTTGAACAATACGTCAAGTACAAACACTTAAATTGATTAAATAGAGTCAGAAAACATCCTCCAACTTTCTGGTGATTTTCAGGTAGCCTGTAACGTAGAAAAGAAAAAACAATTCAGGTTTCACAAAATCAGACTGCTAAGACTAGCATGCTTCCATTATACATAAATACTGCTTGCCAAGGCCCGCTTAAAGAAAACCAAAGACCACCTAAAAGAAAAATGTATACATACCTGGGGCTTCCTCCAGCCCCCTTTAGGCTGATTGGTCCCTTGCCGTCTTCCCGGGCCACCACTAATCTGCCTGGTAATTTCGGCAGTCGGGGCGTACTGGGCATGTGCAGCCGCAAGCCTCATCCTGCTCCTGTCGCAGGGAAAGCCCTGCACCTGCACAGTACAACGCAATACACTGCCAGGGATGGGAGCGCTACAGGGGAGCGGACTGTGCCTGCACCAACTGGCAGAATTATTGAACCGCCTAACGGAGAATAAAGACGGCCTGGAAAGATAGCAAGGGACCGATCAGCCTGAAGAGGGCTGGAGGAAGCCCCAGGTATGTTTATTTTTTTTCTTTTAGGTCGTCCCAGTTACACTTTAAAGGAAACTTAAAGTTAGAGGGATATGGAGGCTTCCATATTTATTTCCTTTTAAAGAATACCAGCTGCCTATGTATCCTGCTGTTCCATCCGGTATTAGTAGTGTCTGAATCACACACCTGAAACATACTTGCAGCCCCATTCAGTCAGGCTTCAGTCAGAAACATCAGATCTGCATGCTTGATTGGGGTCCATGGCCAAAAGTATTAAGGCGTGTACACACGCCATACTTTCGGCAACGACAGGTCCGCCAGACCCTCCCCCTGGGCGGACGTTCAGCCGACAGTAGCACGTGTGTGCATGCTGTCGGCAGACTGATAAGGCCGTTTCTGAACGATCCGCTCAGCAGGAGGGTCTGGCGGACTCGTCGTTGGCGAAAGTATAGCGTGTGTACACGCCTTTAGAGGCAGAGGATCAGCAGGACAGTAAGGCAATTTGCATTGTTTAAAAGAATATAAATAGGTCAGCCCCTATCGCTTTCTCACTTCAGGAGTGCTTTAATGCAAATTTTAAATAAACATGACAAGATTTAAGGCCGGAAACTACCCCCAGAAAAAGAAGAGGCCACCTTGGTAAAATGAAACCCGAAATACAGAGACTGCCGTTCCCTTAAAAACAACTAAAGCCTAAATCTTAGCATGTTTGTCTGCCCCTAAAAAATTGGCCCTAGACTACAGTACTTACAATACATAGTATAGACATATGGCAATGGTAGGGATTAGATTGTGAGCTCCTTTGAGGGACAGTTAGTGAGAGGATATATATATATATATATACACTGTACAGCGCTGCGTAATATGTCGGCGCTATATAAATACTAAAATAATAATAATAATGTTTGAGTCACACACCTGCAACAAACCTGCAGCCGATGGAGTCAGACCGGAATAAAAGCAGGATGGGAGTGAATGATGGGGAACCAGAATGGTTCACTAATACAATAGAGTCTCGGTTATCCAGCACAGAGGGGGATGGGCTGATGTCAGTTAAGTGCGCTATCTGGTTGCTTGAGACTCAATGTTAAAAATAGGCCCAGCTAATACAGTACTACACTGTACTGGTGGCAGCATGAGGGGGGAGCTTGGTAGCACGTCGGTGGGGAGGGGGGACGGTCCCCCCCTCTCCCTCACCTCGGCCTCTCCCCTCTGCGCTCCCCTCCTGCATCTATGTAAGTGTTAGCAGCGGCGGTGGCAGCAGCTACAATTACCTCCATTCACCATGGAGGTCGCCGGTCTGCAAGGTCTTCACATTACTTCCTGTTAAAACAGGAAGTAATGTGAAGCCCTTGCAGACCGGTGACCTCCGGTGGTGAATGGAGGAAATTATAGCTGCTGCCACCGCTGCTGACACTTACATACTGTAGATGCAGGAGGGGAGCACAGAGCCCGAGGTGAGGGGGGGGGGACCGTCCCCCCTCCCCACCGACGTGCTACCAAGCTCTCTCCTCATGCTGCGACCCCTCCTGCCCCCCTAAAACGGCCATGAGCGGGCCCCAGGGTGTGGGGGGGACCGCTCAAATTCTTGCAGGGGGGCCCAGGGACCTCTAGTTACGGCCCTGCACTCCACTCAATACTCTTACCATAAACACTGTATTCAATGTTAAAATACAGTAATTGGAAGTATATGAACTTTTGTGAGAGCTGTGTAACTCCGTCTTTAAAGGGAACCTGAACTGAGTAAAATTATTTAAAATAAACACATGACGTAGCTGCAAATGAATATTACTTTCTAACCTCACCGTCAGTTCCTCTCAGAAGCTCAACATCTTCTTCTTACAGTGCTCCCTTACAGTTCTGACAATATTTTGTCAGAACTGAAATATACCAGTTACAGTCACACATATATATATATATATATATATATATATATATATATATATATATATCAGTTGCTGTCAGTTACAACTGAATGTGCAAGGTAATGTCCATGTTTCCCTTTGGCTCAAGTGAGCCGATGTTACAGTTTAACAGCATGTTGACCGGGAAGCGGTTATGGGGTAATGGCCACTTTCAAAGTGGAGGACAGAGAATTCCATTGATCACAGTGGACAAACAGGACACAGGATTGAGGAGTAGACCTCATGGGAGGTAAGTATGACCTGTGTATGGTTATTTTGACTTTTTATTTTCAGTTCAGGTTCTCTTTAAGCACAGCAGAGCCCACAAACAGCCAAAGAAGTTGGCCTTCACCACTGTGAGTACTGATAGTGATTTGTGCTGTTTAGTTGAGACTGTTATTTGAGTTCCGGATAACTGAGACTCTACTATACTACTATTGCAGGGTTGATAGGGAGGAGTCCAAAACTGCTTAATACCTGCTAGGGGAGGTGATGAGGAGGGGGCAAACGGCTACCCAATACAGATTTATTTATTTTTTCCTTGGGGAGAGGGTGGCAGACAAAATCTTGCTATGGAACACGATGATTTCACCATTCCCGCTCTGCTAGTTTTATACTGCTTAATGCAATACAAAATTATACACCTGAAGACCGATCCACAACCTGATTGATGACAATATACATTGATTGATTAACACTTGATCAGTAGATAACATAAGCCTTGAAATAGTTAACACAGTCTATGGCCTCAATTCACTAAGCTTTATCAAACACTTTATCAAACATTTGATACTTTTTCCTCATGGGAAAAATATAATTTTGAATTCACTAAAGTGTTATATATTTATTGAATGTTTTATCAATAAAACATTCAATAAATCTATAAAACCTTAGTGAACTTAAAGAGACTCTGTAACATGAAAAAGATCCCCTGGGGGGTACTCACCTCGGGTGGGGGAAGCCTCCGGATCCTAATGAGGCTTCCCACGCCGTCCTCTGTCCCACGCGGGTCTCGCCGCAGCCCTCCGAACAGCCGGCGACTGTGCCGACTGTCAGTTCAATATTTACCTTTGCTGGCTCCAGCGGGGGCGCTGTGGCGGCTTTCCGTTCCGAACTACACGGAAATACCCGATCTCATTCGGGTCCGCTCTACTGCGCAGTAGAGCAGATCCGACGGCGATCGGGTATTTCCGTGTAGTTCGGAGCCGACAGCCGTCAGAGCGCCTGCGCAGGAGCCAGGAAGGTAAATATTGATGTCACCGCTGCACGGACTCCACGGAGGGCTGCAGCGAGACCCCTGATGGATGGAGGACGGCGTGGGAATCCTCATTAGGATCCGGAGGCTTCCCCCACCCGAGGTGAGTACCCCCCAGGGGATCTTTTCATGTTACAGATCCTCTTTAAAATTAGATTTTACCCATGAGGTAAATTATCAAAAGTTTGATAAAGCTTAGTGAATTGAGGCCTATATATAGACTATCACTCTGTGTATGAGGAGTTTAAATGCGGAGAGGTAACATACGATGTATTGGCAGCAGGCAGTATAAACTGCCACTCTACAATTATAGCATAGTAAACAAACCTATGCTGATCAATGTAATGCAGCAATGCTATCTTAATTTCCAATCTTTTGATTGTGCCCTTTTCCTTCAAGTCATCCTTATACACCTTCCCTTTTATTAGCTTCTCAAGCTTAGAAAAAACATGAAATAGCAGGTTCAGGGTTGTGTCAATTGCTACTAAAGAAAATAAAAATAGAACTTCTTTAGGAGTTTGTGAAATACATCTACCAAACAAGTTTAACTGGATTATTTTTGTTGAATGGATACAAAAATATGTAGGCTATTCCTCAGCACAATTTTGTCAGAGAAATTGGTTGAATTGGTATTTTCCAGTGCAGGCAAAGGATTGATTTTCACGTTCTATAAATAGGCATACTGGCTATAGTTACAGCAGTCACATCCTGTACTATTCTGAGATCTGTTCAAAGGTAAGCAGAATAGTGACATCTAGTGGAAATATATACCAATTACAGACATGCATGGTAAATCAATGTTTGACTTCACCAGCTCCCTAAGCTTCCAATCCTCTGAAAATGTATGGACAGTGTGTGAAAATGAGTCCCTTGACTCCAGTCTGTAAAAAAATAAATTAAAAAAGCAATAAAAATGGACTCAACTCTATGGTGTGTAGGTGCTCCCAAATTATTAAGAAACACACAAAGTTATTGTCCAGCGCTGCGTAATATGTTGGCGCTTTATAAATACAATAAATAAATAAGTTCCAATATTGTCCACAGTTCCCTTGTTTAAAGGGGCCCATACACCTAACGATTTTCCCACCGATATACAGCCGTTTCGATCACAGTGATCCAAACGGCTGTGAAATCGCAGCGCACACCGCTGACAGAACGATAGATTTCCGTCCGAAATCAATCGTTCCCGTCGACCCATCCGTGCGGAAGATTTTTCTCGGTTGCCGGCGGGTCGGGAGTGCGTCGTTAGCAGTGTTCGAATGCCCAACGACTGACGCAATACATTACCTGCTCCAGCCGGCGCGAGTCCCCTGGTCTTCTTCTCCGCTTCAGGCTCCAGAGCTACACAAACCTTCCTGTCCCGGCAGGAAGTTTAAACAGTAGAGCGCCCTCTACTGTTTAGACTTCCCCTGGACAGGAAGTTCAGTAGCCGGAGCGGAGAAGAAGACAGCGGGGACTTGCCCCGGCCGGAGTAGGTAATGTATGTAGGGGGGGGGGGGGGGGGGGGCGCACCTCCACCCCCACAGATTGTGATCGGTTTCAGGCTGAAATCGATTCACAATCCGTTTGCAGTAAAGGTGGCCATACGATCCCTCTCTGATCAGATTCGATCAGAGATGGATCTATCTGTTGGTCGAATCTGATGGCAAATCGACCAGTGTATGGCCACCTTAAAGGTATTTTGATCTGATCCACTGTTATGTGAAATAATCTCTCACCAGATCTCAAGGCTGACCAATGACAGACCAGCAATCAACGATTAACACCAAATAAACCGCTCACCAGATAAACTGACTGACCGAAGACAGACCAGCATAAGAATGTGAGTGCACTTTTATAACTTTTTATACTTAACCTATTTTAGTTCCTGGACGTAGAAACTACGTCCAGGAACCATGCGCACTACCGCGCGCTACCGGCCCGCGGTTCGTTAGCCAGGCAATCAGTGAATCGGACTATGGTGCCCGATCACTGATTCCTCTCCCCCGCTGAAAAAGCGACAGCTTCTCTCGGAAGCTGGGCCTTTTCTGGCTGTTGTCTCCCCCATGCGTCTCTCTAAGCGTATGTTACGCTTATAGTGACGTCATGTAAACAACCCATGGCCGCCATCTTCTGGCCAAAAAGTAAAACTACAACTAAAAGTAAAAAAAATAAAATTCAAACACACATTTACATTATAAATCTCTTGTTTACATCCCACCCTCCAAAAACTACCCAAACAAAATGTTTAATATAAAAAAAAACATGTAAATATTTACCTTAGGGTCTAAACTTTTTAAATATCAATGTAAAGATGAAATATTTCTATATTTCTTTTATTTTAAACTTGTAAATAGTGATAGATGCAAAACGGAAAAAATGCACCTTTATTTCCAAATAAAATATTGTCGCCATACATTGTGATAGGGACATAATTTTAACGGTGTAATAACCGGGACATATGGGCAAATGCAATACGTGAGTTTTAACTATGGAGGCATGTATTATTTTAAAACTATAATGGCTGAAAACTGAGAAATAATGAATTTTTTCAGTTTTTTCTTACTCTTCCTGTTAAAATGCATTTACAGTAAAGCGGCTCTTAGCAAAATGTACCCCCCAAAGAAAGCCTAATTGGTGACGGAAAAAACAAGATATAGATCAGTTCATTGTGATAAGTAGTGATAAAGTTATAGGCTTATCAATGGGAGGTGAACATTGCTCAAGAGAAAACAACGGAACGCGAATGGGTTAATAAACGGCGTTACGCTATGTAAGGATGTGTTTGAGTCTGGTGATTGAGAACTAGTGATTGATCAAATTCCTAAAACTACCATATAAAGCTCTACATACGCTAACCCCTCCATACATGTCCTTATTAATCTCCATCCCTTCCGAACCTTTGCTCCTCCTACGAGACTTTCTTGTTGTCCAGCTGGTCACCTCCTCTCAGTCTCGCCATCCAGGATTTCTCACGAGTGTCACCTTTCCTTTAGAACTCTTTCCCACAGCCTATCAATCATGCTCCAAGCCTAAAATTTAAAAATGCACCCTCAAGACATACGTACCTGTTCAGACAAGCTTATAATTTGTTATTGCTAGAACTTGAGGGTTACTGCTTCATCAGCTAACCCCTTTGGCGTTGCGTTTCAGACCTCCCCTTTTGTCTCCTGTTTCGGTTACACGTTTACCAAATGGACATGTACCAGTATTGGTGAGGTTTTCAAACTACACATAAATGCTGGATGTCCTGATTGCACGGTGTGCTGCCCGTGCATCTATGCGCCTCATTAGTGTATGTTCTGGACTATGTACAGCGCTACAGATGTTGATGGCAGAGTGGCAGTAAACTAAGTGTACAGTCATTACAAAATGTGCTCTTATATCTTACTTTGCGCATTCTTCCAGTGCCTGACATAGTGTCTGTTGGAATGTGCAGATTTCTTCAAAATTTCCCAGGAGTAAAGTAATATCTGCAGCACTTAACCTGGAAACAAAATAACAGAATTTTTTACTCTAACTTTAGAAATTAGCATCACAATTCCAATCTCGTACGCGTTTTTCATACGCATGCTCACAATTCACAACCCACTTTCCAAAGACTCCAGTTCACACTGACAGATAAGATACAAAAATTGATAGAAAGACAGATTGGAAGTTAAAACATCTATACAAGGTTTTTATTACTGTTAATACCAAACAGAAATTTGCCTTCTTAAAACTGAAATTATTTGCGATTATTCAGGTTGGAGTGAGCATATGATGTCTCCCACAATACATCACTGCTGAATATGCAATTAATCCCTTTGTTGTCCCTGAAAGCTAAACATGCTTCCAGAACCACTGGAATGCAATTATGTGTCAGCTTGTTAATTGTACACATAATTCAATAACGGGATAATTTGCATACCTGGAACATCCAAAGCTTCCCACTACAGAGATAGGAATCTTACTTTTTTCTCACTTCCGGTTTCCTTTTTAGATGTTAAATTCCCATATTTAAATACAAAAATGTTGCTGTACCCACTTCTACAGAGGTCAAAAAGCAAAAAACGTGTTATCTGTACTGTTACTCTTCCACCTGCGTGGGGCAAAGACATGTTGTATTCTTTTTTGTGTTTTAAAATCAATAAACAGAATCTTTAAAAAAAAAAAAAAAAAGAGCAAAAAACATTTGCCACGTTGCATCTTTGTTGTGGGACAGCTTTGCCACCTTTTAGATAGTCAACTTAAAGAAAACATAAGCTTAAAACGGACCCGAACTCTTGTACAGGACAGAAGGAAAACAGAAAAATGCACCCTGTATGTGTTTAGAGAGTTCAGCCTCATTTGTGTCTAATAAGTTGTAATTTGATTTCTCCCCTGTGTCACATGACTGCCATGGCAGAGATAGGAGATAAGGTCATTTGAAAGTACAGTGTTAAAGAAACACTATCGATTAACATTTTTTTAAACCTAGGATTGAGAGTTCCTGAAGTGCTGGTATATAATGATGTATACAATTCACTTGCTTATCTCTTGTTTATAGTATCAATTTCCTTTCACTCTTAACTGACAGCAAGTTTGCTCAAATCTGACAGCAGAGTGAACCATGAGGGGAGGGGGGATTCCCTCACAGTGCATCTGTTAAACCTGTGTGTGAGAGACAGCTCTTAGCAGCTGCCTGTCTCTGACTGAGCTGTCTGCAGAGCGCTGAGGAAATGTAACTTGTTATAAACATTTGTAATTGTCTGTGACACCATAGCTTTTCATCTTTATTTTATTTTTTTTTATTTTTTTGCTTTCAGAGAAAAATACTCTGTAGTCTGATATACAAAAAATAACACTGGCTGTGCATTGAAGCAGACACCCCTTTTGAGAATGATTTGTTCCAATAGAGCTAAATCCTACACACAATGAATTAAAGCTTTTGCCTGATATTCTTACATTAAAAGTAGGAAAATGTTTACACAGCTACTTAGACATTATTTGTACATTGTCATTTTAGAACACTTACAGTGGTTTGCAAAAGTATTCGGCCCCCTTGAAGTTGTCCACATTTTGTCATATTACTGCCGCAAACAGGAATCAATTTTATTGGAATTCCACGTGAAAGACCAATATAAAGTGGTGTACACATAAGAAGTAAAATGAAAATCATACGATTCCAAATTTTTCTTACAAATAAATAACTGCAAAGTGAGGTGTACATAATTATTCAGACCCCTTTGGTCTGAGTGCAATCAGTTGCCCATAGACATTGCCAGATGAGTGCTAATGACTAAACAGAAAGCACCTGTGTGTAATCTAATGTCAGTACAAATACAGCTGCTCTGTGACGGCCTCAGAGGTTGTCTAAGAGAATATTGGGAGCAACAACACCATGAAGTCCAAAGAACACACCACACAGGTTATTGAGAAATATAAAGCAGGCTTAGGCTACAAAAAGATTTCCAAAGCCTTTAACATCCCACAGACCATTGTTCAAGCGATCATTCAGAAATGGAAGGAGTATGGCACAACTGTAAACTTACCAAGACAAGGCCGTCCACCTAAACTCACAGGTCGAACAAGAAGAGCGCTGATCAGAAATGCAGTCAAGAGGCCCATGGTGACTCTGGACGAGCTGCAGAGATCTACATCTCAGGTGGGGGAATCTGTCCATAGGACATCTATAAGTCGTGCACTGCACAAAGTTGGCCTTTATGGAAGAGTGGTAAGAAGAAAGCCATTGTTAACAGAAAAGCATAAGAAATCCTGTTTGCCACAAGCCATGTGGAGGGCACAGCAAACCTGTGGAAGAAGGTGCTCTGGTCAGATGAGACCAAAATGGAACTTGTTGGCCAAAATGCAAAACGCTATGTGTGGCGGAAAACTAACACTGCACATCACTCTGAACACACCATCACCACTGTCAAATATGGTGGTGGCAGCATCATGCTCTGGGGTGCATCTCTTCAGCAGGGTCAGGGAAGCTGGTCAGAGTTGATGGGAAGATGAATGGAGCCAAATACAGGGCAAACTTGGAAGAAAACCTCTTGGAGTCTGCAAAAGACTTGAGGCTGGGGCGGAGGTTCATGTTCCAGCAGGACACCGACCCTAAACATAAAGCCAGGGCAACAATGAAATGGTTTAAAAAAACATATCCATGTGCAGCGCGGTGGCGTAGTGGTTAGCGCTCTCGCCTTGCAGCGCTGGGTCCCTGGTTCGAATCCCAGCCAGGGCAACATCTGCAAAGAGTTTGTATGTGCTCTCCGTGTCTGCGTGGGTTTCCTCCGGGCACCCTGGTTTCCTCCCACATTCCAAAAACATACGGATAAGTTAATTGGCTTCCCCTAAAATTGGCCCTAGACTACAGTACTTACACTACATAATATAGACATATAGCAATGGTAGCAATGGTAGGAATTAGATTGTGAGCTCCTTTGAGGGACAGTTAGTGAGTGACAAGATATATATATATATACACTGTACAGCGCTGCGTAATATGTCGGCGCTATATAATTACTAAATAATAATAATAATAATGTGTTAGAATGGCCCAGTCAAAGTCCAGATCTAAATCCAATCAAGAACCTGTGGCAAGATCTGAAAACTGATGTTCACAAACACTGTCCATCTAATCTGACTGAGCTGGAGCTGTTTTGCAAAGAAGAATGGGCAAGGATTCCAGTCTCGAGATGTGCAAAGCTGGTACATCACTTTGCATTGGACTTTCACATGGAATTCCAATAAAATTGATTCAGGTTTGTGGCAGGAATATGACAAAATGTGGAAAAAACTTCAAGGGGGCCAAATAGTTTTGCAAAGCACTGTAGTTTGATAGTGTTCCTTTAACAATATGTCTGCTTCCATGAATCAGGAAGTAGAAATAGCGTTGATTTATTTTAGGATTTTTATCAGCTGTAACAAATAAATGTTTTTTGTTTAACCACCCTGGCGTTCTATTGAGATCGCCAGGGCGGCTGCGGGAGGGTTTTTTTTTTTTAATTAAAAAAAAAAATATTTCATGCAGCCAACTGAAAGTTGGGTGCATGAAAGCCCACTAGAGGGCGCTCCGGAGGCGTTCTTCCGATCGCCTCCGGCAAGCAGAACTAACAAGGAAGGCTGCAATGAGCAGCCTTCCTTGTTTGGCTTTCCTCGTCGCCATGGCGACGAGCAGAGTGACGTCATGGACATCAGCCGACGTCCTGACGTCAGCCGCCTCCGATCCAGCCCTTAGCGCTGGCCGGAACTATTTGTTCCGGCCGCGCAGGGCTCGGGCGGCTGGGGGGACCCTCTTTCGCCGCTGCTCGCGGCGGATCGCCGCAGAGCGGCGGCGATCCGGCAGGACACGCGGCTGGCAAAGTGCCGGCTGTGTGTGCTGCTTTTTATTTCATCAAAAACGGCCCAGCAGGGCCTGAGCGGCACCCTCTGGCGGTAATGGACAAGCTGAGCTCGTCCATACCGCTAAGGTGGTTAAAGGTTATTTTGCTGTGGCGTATCTTTCAGAGCAAAGCAGACGTTCTGAGTCCAGGTCCGCTTTAAGTTTGTGCTAAAAAATGGCAATGGGGTACCAGAGGACGGTGTGGAAAGCCTCTACAGGTTTCACAGTAAGGCAAGTATGCATTTCTTAACCAGAGGATTGCCTTGGGTACATTTTAAGTCTATGGGGCTGTAGAGGAGCTGTAGTTTAGTAGCCAGTGCAAGCTCCTGCTTTTTCTTTTGTTCTAGTTAGCCCCAAAATTTGCCTTAAAGCAGTATTGTCACCATAAAAATCAAATTTTAACAGCAACTGGTCTGAGTGTATTAAGTGATAAAGAAGCTAATCCTGCATTCAAAACTTGCAAAACTTTTTCTGCTGTTATGGTTTGGAGTTATCACATACTTTATGAGCACTTGCCCTAGTGCCAAACCGTGCCAAAGAGTTGAATGCTGGGAGTTCTTTTTATCTATAATATATTCCTCCTCTTCAATTTATTTCTCTATCTAGCTGCTTATCAGAAACTCCCTCTGATTACTTGTGTTTACAAGCAAGGCTGAGGTGACTCAGCGATTGGAGGATAAGACAGTGCAGTTGTTAGTATACACCTCAGTGGGAGTGTCTGAAGACTCTGGAAGGAGGGCAGCTAATGATTACACAATGAGCAAGAGAAGGGAGGGGGGAAAACAAGAGTCAGGGAGGATATGATGTCAGCATTAGCTTGGCAAGATGGCCACTGCCTAGAATAGGATTTTCTGCTTTTCCTTTATAAAATTCACAGGAATCATTACGTGGATAGCACTATACATCTGTTATGTAAGTAGAAGTAGTATTTATCTACTTATATATGTGTTTTTTATTTCTAGGTTAGCATGGGTGTCGCTTGTTCTTTAAAACCTTTGGAACCAGAGTCTTCAGTCATGCAGCTTCTTCTCTATGGAACTTATTATCCAACTCATCTGGAAAGTCCCATCCCTAGAAGTCTAAAAGTCCAAGCTGAAAATCCATCTGTTCAAGCCACGCATTTACAAACATGCACTTCCTTTCTCTGACAAAATGAGCTTAAATGAAGAACAGAACCGAGAGCCCAATATAGTGTAGTATTTAGAATGAGTTGTAGATTTATGCAATCATAACAATCGTTATACTCACAAATAAGGGTCGCCACACAGGCAACCACTGGCACAGCTGTTGGGGAGAATTAGAACCTGACCCCACTCAGGTTTAAGAAGTTGCTCTCCATAGATAGGAAGAAAAAGGGGGATACAGCCCTCCACCAAGGGTGGACTAGACTAATTGCAAGTTTGTAAACAGAGGCACCAACAAGAATAAAAACGTTTAAAACCCGTTTAAAAAGGGGGGACGTTTTGTGGACTTACCTCCCTCGTAGAACAACAGACAATGAGACGTTACTATAATTCACAATAACATTTATTAGTTACTCCAAAGTGCAATCCTGCTTCATCAGGCAATCATTTGGAGAATGCAATATAGGGTCTGGATTGTGGCCAAGCGAGACTACACCATCTGGTGTAGTGGGAACCCAGCTGAAAGTCTGGTACTGAAATCATTTCCTTACTTTACCACACTCAAAAATACATTTTGTCTGGAGTTGCATTTAATATAATCTTATGTGCTGCTTTGTCAGAGATGTATTGTACTTACTTATCATACGACTGTAAAGGCCTAAGGTAAGTGGACAAAAGTAACTGAAGTTCTTTAGCATAGCTTCGCTCAGTTTCCAGGATGTTCTGTACTACCTTTCAAAAAAGATAAAGAGGGAGGAAATTAAAAAGGTCCAAAGCAGCAAAACAGGAGTCTGGAATATATTTGTTATATAACTGATACAGATGACAAAATGCATATCAGCACAGTGGCACTCATGTTAGGATTACAGAACTACAAGGGAAATGCAGAAAATAATAGCCATAATAGCCGCTTGCTTTCATCTACCACGCAAGGTACTTTTTCTGTGTAACACAACTCTGCACCTCTTGTCACATGGCTACAGAAAGTGAGTAACTGCTTATTCAGCAGCATTAACATGAACCCCCTACCATTCCTCCAACCCACAGGTGAGGAGTATGATGCTACTACAACAAAGATTAAAACTTTGAAAAGAAAATTATAAATGAAGATACAGTGCGTCTAAAACAAAATAAATAGAAAGTTTCCTGAACTGATTAAATGAAAATGGCTGTTACTTTCCGGATAAGGGCCCATTCACACTGAACTGAAAAAAAAATGTATTTAATGGGATGCAGTTAAACGCAAAAACAGATGGTAAATGCATCCTATATTGTCAATTTTTCCACAGCGGATGCGCTTACCGCGTAATCTGCTTTTGCGGTATAGCATGAACCCAGCCTAACCCTTGAACACACATTTCTTCTAATAATACCTAACTAAGCCAGCAGCAATAAAGTAATCTCATATTCAGATATTTACGCACTAAAATTCCAGTCCATTTTTTTTGTTTTACATAAGCATATAGTGAAGGGTAAGAACTTCTGCTAGTGCCCCCCGGTGCTTGTGCAATAAAATATCCTATCTGTCTGCTGCCACCACGAGTCAACCTGTCCTGTACAGAGAGGTCACATGGGATCCGCATATGCAGTAGAAGAGCCGGTGGACTCTTGGCGACAGCGGACAGGTGAGATATTTTAATGCACGGGACATATAACATTTGGGGGACAGCGGCTGGGTGTTACGTTGCATCCATTGGTGGCGATATCACATGCTGTGCACCCAATTGACCACATTGCCTCAGGATTTCCCAGCATGTCCAATCTATACATTTGACAAATTTAAGTCTAAAATCAGTTAAATCATCGATTGGGCATGCTTATTATGGCACAGATTATCATACGATAATAATTATCAAATCGGATCGTCGATCAGCCACCAAATGGCCCTCTTTAGTCAACAGTTCTGAGATCAGCTTACTTCCTGGGAGGAACACACAATTAACAAAGGGTAATGTTGGATTAGTGCAGGCAGTTCTCCAATTACTACAGAGGCTGGAATGTGATTAGGACGTGTCAAAATTCATAATTTGAGTAACCTACCACTGCTAAAGATGGCCTTTCCCCTAGTTTTATGTCTTTTTTAAAATCAGAGTTCAGTGTAGCTTTAATAGATAAAATAAATGGTCATAACTGTGCATTAGCCAATAATTCATTGGTATCAACAAAGATTTGCATTGCTGTGGTTTACATTTGTTCTGGACAGTTAAGAGACAATCTACAGTATATACTCTGAACAGCGCTGCGGAAGATGTCAGCGCTATATAAATACTAAATAATCATAATAGTGAGGTTCATTGCCACTGCACACAACAGGGAACTGGAGAATGGAGGAGCTGCAGTACGAGATGTCCCCGGAGGTGTGAGCTGCAGAGGATGGTGAAACCCCTCCATAGCAAGAAATGTAATTACAGGACTTTGCATTCTCTGTGGATTTAGGTATTGTTCCAGCTTGTCTTCTGACTGCCTGAGGTCCCAGGCTGACTAGATACGAGAAACATGCAGTGCGATTTTGAAATTTGTTATGTAGCAATTTAGCAAAATCATTAAAGCAGATAATCATGAGAGCCCAGACTCAAAATGAAGCACATTAAACATAATATAAATGTTGGAAATACAAAAACGTGCTCCAAATCTTGCTCACACTATGTGCTTGTTGAATTAACTTTTATCTGGATGTTTTTTTTCCCCAGGAAATAATTCCATAACTTATAAATTCAATACCTTTTAAGCCCCTAGTAAATAAAAAAATACTCACATTAAAGGCTCATACACACATCAGACTATAGTCTTTGGAAAATGAAAGATCACAGACCAATCTTACCACCCTTCATGTAGTATGAGAGCCATACTCTACACAGTCTTTTCTATGGAGCTGAACTCCCCATCAGAAATTTTTTTTTGCAAGATGCTGCACACACAGATGCTGTACACACACAAAAGATCAGTATCTGCAAAAGATCTGTTCCTGCCAAAAATCCATTCCTGCAAATTGCAATGATAGTCTATGAGATCTGCAGATCATCATACACACATGATTGAACTGACATTCATCTGCAGATCAGATCCACCAGGATGGATTTTCAGATCTGCGGATGATTGCTTGATCTGCAGATGAATGTCAGTTAAATCATGTGTGTATGATGATCTGCAGATCTCATAGACTATCATTGCAATTTGCAGGAATGTATTTTTGGCAGGAACAGATCTTTTGCAGATACTGATCTTTTGTGTCTGTACAGCATCTGTGTGTGCAGCATCTTGCAAAGATTTTTTTCTGATGGGGAGTTCAGCTCCATAGAGAAGAATGTGAAGGTATGGCTCTCATACTACATGAAGGGTGGTAAGATTGGTCTGTGATCTTTCATTTTCCAAAGACTATAGTCTGATGTGTGTATGAGCCTTAAGTTTGTCCTTACTTTATTTACCTACTTTTCAGTACAAAGTGCTGAAAAGGTTTTTTCTATAAATGAAAAATTATCTGGGGAAAAACGTACAGCCCCATTGTCTAAAAACAAACAAACAAACAAATAAAAAAGCCGAATGCCAGAACCAGCCGATAAGGCAAATCCCTGTTGTAGCACCCCATCTCCCATGCAAAGCATGCTGGTAGAAGAAAAACTTGCATTGGAGCATAAAGCTCCTCCCGCTTCCCTGGCAGCTCCTGCACTGGCAGCGAGAGTTCCAGGTTTACCATCGTGAGACCACAGTATTCCTGGAGCTCTAGTGACCAGCTCAGAAGCTGCAGAGGAGACGCGAGGATGCAAGACTGAGTGAGAAGAGGGACTTATGCTTTCCAGCGTGCTTCCAACGCACACTCTTCATAGGGGGGCCAGTACATAGTACATCACCTACAGAAAAGCTGACCAACCCACAACATTTGAAGTTTACAGTAATTGAATACTGGCCTAGGGGGTAAGTTTATAAAATAACAGTAATCTTACTGTGTGCTGACAGCACGTTAACATTAATGGGACTTACACAATTTAGCGAGTTACGCAAATAACATAACCCAATATACTCTTGTATCACTTACGTTGCCTATAACTTCCTGTTCTTCTGCATGCTGAAAAGTGTTTTTGCTGCCAGGGCTCGTAAAGTAGCTGAAATTATCAAGAATGCACACAAGTGGCCCTTGTTATACCCTCAGTCATCCCTATTGGACCTTGTTGGGTACTAATAGTCCCCCTTTCCCCATGTTTTTTCCTCCCCCAATGTTGATGAGTTCCTTTAGGTCACTTTGTTTTTATTATTAAGATGTTCCCCCTTTCTAAGGAATGGCACAATAGTGTATTAAGCTGCATCACTCGCTTAGAGACCCCCTCCCCTTTTACCTTGTTACTAATAGAATACCTCTATAATGATGAGGAAGGTTTGCCTTTACATGCTTAGCGTATCTCAACTCCATACACTAATGAGCTTTTAGGTGGATTGGTATGCTATTGTTTATACATAGGTTTTGTGATATTTTTTCCCAATTGCCTTAGTTCAAGAAGGTTACAGGTCCTAACTGCTCTTGGCCGGATTCGGGCTTGTACGTTTTCATGCTGTATTGAATGCATGCTTAACCTGTAACTATTTTTGATTTATGTTTGATTGTTCATTTATCTGAAAAACTCAATGAAACGTTATTTAATCAAAAAAAGATTAGCATTCTTTTGTGAATTTACCCCATGTGTGGTCCAGTGTAGCAGAGAGCACACGCCATATACAACATGCAGGGACATGAAAACTAGAAAAGAAAGCAAGGCCAGTCATTCCCACTACTGCAATGTAATATTGCACTACAGAAAGTCATTCCCACTACTGCAATGTAATATTGCACCACAGAAAGTCATTCCCACTACTGCAATGTAATATTGCACTACAGAAAGTCATTCCCACTACTGCAATGTAATATTGCACTACAGAAAGTCATTCCCACTACTGCAATGTAATATTGCACTACAGAAAGTCATTCCCACTACTGCAATGTAATATTGCATTACAGAATGCCTTTTTGTTCACTATTCCACTGTAATGAACAGGGCCAGTGTTCGGACCAGTTCACACTGGCACTTAAAAAAAATGTCTGCTGGCACATCGTAATGGAATGGAACCTAACAGATCCAATTTTAAAGTATGGATCCGTTCACATTGGTTCAAACAGACAAGTTCCGCTGAACGGACCGCAAGTTTGGTTCTGCAGCATTTTTTTCTGAACAGCAAAGCTCAGCGGAACTGAAACGGAGGATGAAGCAGTATATGGAAGCCAATGAGTAAACAGTAACCAGCAAGTCTATCCTGCTGTGTGCTTCTGCAGCAAGGCAGCATAGTGTTGGCTTAATTAAAGCTGGGGGATGGAGGTCTGGACATTATACAGGACAGGAGAGCTGCAGCTAATCTGTGGCAAGTGTGCATGGAGCAAGCAGGAGGGGCTGGTTTGTGCATTCTGAGACCATGTTTTACAAGTAAAGAAAGTTCTCTCAGGGTGGAGGAGAGAAGTAGAACGCTGCAGCGGCATCTGAGGGTGGAAAAAGGAAATAAGACATACAGACAGAGGGCAATAGGCTGCACACAGATGGCTATTTTTAGCACCTTTTGTAGTAAAGGAGCAGAAACGGACACAAACGGATCCGTTGGAACGGAAATCGGATCAGTTTTTACAAATCTGTTTACCTAAAAGTGCCAAAGTGATCCAGACTTTAAAGTCATCAGCACTTGGGGTGGCCGTATGCTGCAACACAACACACAGCCAGTACTGTGAACAAAGTCTTCCTGTTGCAAAGGAAACAAAACATACATTTGTTGCAGTTAGCTATCTGGGACTTCAGGTGCAGAAGCTGCAATAAAAGTAATGGAAATACTTTGATGAATAAGAAACAATCAATGCACTAAACAATCTCCTGGTTGTGTTGCAGACTAGCTTGATGAAATAATTCCTACATGTGCCACTGTGATGAAGATACATGAATGTTCAGGTTTTAGAAGATTTCTTTGCTTACCACAGTGTAATAGTTTTTGGTTAGCTGTACTCCGTCACTCCCTTTCAGTGCCTTCGGGGAAAGTGGTTTATCTGCAAACATAAGAGCAAACATCAGCTGTTTCATAACACTCAGTACAGATACTGCCAAACCATATCATTTATTGGGGACCTTGAAGTGTAGAAATCTGTTCTGAATCTGAGGAGTAAGAAGGGTTAACTTTTACTTTGTAGTAAAGATAATAGCAAGATGAGAAGGATGACCATTCGGTATTAGAGGCTGAGTAATCGCACCACACAGCAAAATTATTATATATAATGCAACATTTATTCATTTGAAGCTTGGCTAGAAAACTAGATTTACTGAACTGTAAGCAAAATCTGAATTATTTTTGAACTATTTATTTGGGGTACGTTTTTATTACCTTTTGAACAGTTTTTTTGTATTATACATCCTTTGGGACACCTCCCTCCCAGTGTCACTCCTTCCAACCCCAAGGTGGTTGATTTTTAGTTTGGGCATTAGTTTTACATTTTCTTAACTACAAAACCCCTTTTTTGGGAGCAACCTAAATACAAGGTCAACCCTCTCTTAGTGGTCGGCTCCACCATTTTAAGTTGAAATCGTGGTTAGCATTCTACAAACCGGTTTTGGGAGTACCCAATTTGGTATCTTTCCTTTTCTGCATTACTTATATCAAAGCTGACCCAAAAGTTTTCCTGTTACTGTCACACAAAATGCAAAGGCAGTTTTCCAACTGGGGAGGAGTTTTAAGAAGACTATTACAGGCGAAATGGTGAATTAGTTACCCTGGCACCTGCTGACACTTGTCACTTTATCAAATTTTATAATTGTCACTACTATACGAGGCTGAAAGCATTCAGTTCTCTAGAATATCAATATGCTTCATAATTAAGATCTTCCGTCATTAGAATTAATAAATATCCTTTGATGATTAACACCAAACATCATGGATGCAGATCATGAAATGAATGCAGGTAGGTTGCGTTCTACCATCCACAAAGCCTGAAATTGTCAACCAGATGGTGAAGTGTGAATTACTAATGAAAAGAACATGCCCTTACTACTCCACTATCCAATCACAGCAGGCTTTGCATCATAATAGGCAAAGTTTGGCATTGCAAATGGTGAGCCGAGGCTTGGGTGCAGCTGCCTAGGCACAGAAACTTATGTTATGAAGCTTCAGATGAACGTAAATGCTTTATGGTGCTTCCACATGTATTTTGGACTCTCCATTATGTGTTGACTGATTGTATGCATCAGTTAGTAATAAGTGCATGTTGCTTCTATGGCCAAATCCATTAATGATGGATTTTCACATACTTGTATATGAATGTAGCAGTGATAGAGGCAAAGAGTGGGGTGCCAATTGGAATGCAGTTTTGCAAAGGGAGCCACTAACCAGAAGCTGGTATTGTTTATTGTTTTACATGTTTTACAGTAGCAGACTACTTGGACTGACCGCTTAAAGCAGGGGTAGGGAACCTATGGCTCAGAAGCCAGATGTCACTCTTTTGATGGCTATATCTAGCTCACAGACAAAGCAGTAGGGGTTGATTCATTAAGCTACACTGCAAAAGCAGCACAGCTTGGTGTGGCAGCGCAAGTAACATTTTCAAAATAGGCATGCTACTGCTGTAGTGTGCACTACTAACTTACTCACGCTCCAATTGTCCCACCCTGGACCCTGTCAGGTCCAGTGACTTTGTAGGACGAGATCCCCGCACTTTGATTGGCCCAATAGGTTGCCTGTCACTTGACAGGCAGGCTATTGGGCCAAAGTGTGGGGATCTCGTCCTACAAAGTAAATCAACCCCCAAGTCAGCTAGCTAATTGTACAAGCTGTTAGTTGGTATTTCTCCTGTCTGGCTTTCTGGGAAATTGCTGATGTTGCTAAAACCCAAGTGAAGCTGAAAACGTCTCACACTTCCACTGCCTGGAGGATCAACTGTGTACACATCACCATGGCAGCAGGGATGTACCGTATTTTTCAGACTATAAGACGCACTTTTTCTTCCCCAAAAGTGGGGAGAAAAAGTTACTGTGTCTTATAGTCCGAATGTAACAATGTATCTATCCGGGCGCTTGTGTTCACGTGTTACTGTGCGCCTGTGTGAATCTCCAAGCTTGTCCCCAGAGCAGCAGCAGCAGCGGGATCAGTGTTAACATCTACCTGGCCGATGATCTGGAATGTCTATCTTTTCCCCCGGCAGCAGCGCAATCAGTGTTACCATCTCCCCGGGCCAATAGCAGCAGGCCCTGCAATGTCCATCTTTCCGCTTGTCTTCCGGCAGCAGCACGATCAGTGTTTCCATCTCCCCAGGCCGATAGCAGCAGCTGCTGCAATGTTCTTCTTTTAGCTTGTCCCCCGGCAGCAGCGCAGTCAGCGTTACCATCTCCCCGGGCCGATAGCAGCAGCCGCTGCAATGTCCTTCTTCTAGCGTGTCCCCCGGCAGCAGCGTGATCAGTTTTAACATCTCCCCGGGTGGCATGGCAGTAATCAATGTAAGATCGGTAATGCAGGTCCGCTCTGGCTTTGTCCCTGCATCAGCCCCGTGTCAGCTATTCCGGGCAGAGAGGAACATCTTTAGCCACGATGGTCGCAGTGTCCATCAGAGGCCACCATACTGCCTTGCTTATTGGTTCATCCTATGACCCCGGCGCACGTGCGCCGCAGGTCATGAGAGGGCGCCAATAAGCAAGGCAGTATGGTGGCCTCTGATGGACACTGCGACCATCGTGGCTAAAGATGTTCCTCTCTGCCCGGAATAGCTGAAACGGGGCTGATGCAGGGACAAAGCCAGAGCGGACCTGCATTACCGATCTTACATTGATTACTGCCATGCCACCCGGGGAGATGTTAAAACTGATTGCGCTGCTGCCGGGGGACACGCTAGAAGAAGGACATTGCAGCGGCTGCTGCTATCGGCCCGGGGAGATGGTAACATTGATTGCGCTGCTGCAGCTCCGAGGACAAGCTGAAAGATGGACATTGCAGCGGCAGCTGCTATCGGCCTGGGGAGATGTTAATACTGATCGTGCTGCTGCTGTGGGGACAAGCAGGAAGATTCACACAGGCATTATAGATCATTGCAGCGGTTGCTGCTATGCCACACAGGAACACCACATCACTCTGCTGCAGCCCTCCCAGGAACCTCTCATGATGGGTGAGACCTTAATTTAATTGCAGTGGTTAGTGTAGCTAGCTTGGGGCGTGGGGGAAGCAGAGGTTTGTGTAGTGTTGTGTAGCTGGGTGGGGGAGGACATCAGTGGTTAGGGTAGTGGTAGTTGGGGGCATCAGGGGTTAGAGTAGTGTAGTGTAGTTGGGGGCATCAGGGGTTAGAGTAGTGTAGTGTAGTTGGGGGCATCAGGGGTTAGAGTAGTGTAGTGTAGTTAGGGCATCAGGGGTTAGAGTAGTTGGTGGGGGCAGCAGAGTTTAGCATAGTTGAGCAGTTTAACTTAAATAGAGACACCTTGGGGGAGTTTAAAGGTCTATAGGACACTCCTGGACCATGGATGCACCTAGATTTAGTTTTTTCTTTTTTCCTGGTTTTTGCCCTCTAAATCAAGGTGCGTCTTATAGTCCAGAGCGTCTTATAGTCCGAAAAATACGGTAAGCCCTCTGCTGCACATGCGCACTGTGCCAGTTTGAAACATATTGTATGGCTCCCACAGAAATACATTTTAGGATATGTGGTGTTTAGTATCTGTATAGACAAGGGGTGGGGGGAATGGGAGGAGAGAGAGGAGAGCGCACTCAGAAGGGTAGCAGTTGTCCCTGGCAAGCCTGCTGGGGAATGATCTCACCTTTAGGACTGACTGACTAGCCCATATGGGTCCGTCAGCAGTCTAGCATTGTCCCTCTTTATGCCGGGGATGCAGGCAGCAGTGGTGCTTTCAAACAGGATCGGTCACATCAGCTGATCTCCATAGATGGCCGCTCACTGGGTCTTGCTGGATGTAGTGCCTGGAGGCTATGTGTGCAAGTTTGTTAGCTGCACTCTGAACTCCCACTATGGCTATCATTCATGAACAGGCTGTCGGTAAAGAGAATCAGTGCGGGAAAACATAGCTGGCAGATTTTTAGACTTCTGGGTGGGCATTCATAAAAAAGTATCCATGTGCGGAAGCAGTGCGAGATTCCCCGAACTAGGCTGGCGGTAGGCAGGCGGTAGGCTTGCGGAGACACGGAAGCTGCCGAGTTGATACATTTCTCCGTGTTCCGCTCTGCTGCACCTGCCTGGGAAGTCTGTGTGTCTCCATTCACTTACATTAGTATCGCCACATGAGAGGGAGCGGTACTTCCCGACCTCACACCGCTTGCGGTGATCTTTATGAATGAACATTTTGCTACATTTGTTCCGATAATCACAGCACAAGGCGGTGATTTATCACTCTGCTCGGTAGTGTCATTTTTCCATGCGGAAAGAGGCTTTATGAATGCTGACTTTGCTAAGTGGTCGGTAAAGTCAGCAGTTTTAAGCATTTCCGCATGCGGAAATGCTTTATGAATGATAGCCTATGTGTGGGGATAGAGTGTGCTGCTGAAGGTTCCTGGAAGGTGCAGTGCGTGCAGAAAGGATACACGGCAAAGTCAGTGTTTGGTTGAAAAAAAAAATAAAATGTTTATTACGCAACGCGTTTCTGGAGAGAAGCTTTCTCCTTTCTTCAGGCGAAAAACATTTGTACAAGTGTTCAGTACATTTAAATACAATAAGACAGACTGTGATTGATTAACAAAGGTAACAAGCTGGCCAATGCATGTAGGTATGCAAATACAAATCCCAAAATCCTTTGCAGTCTTGGAGGGAAAAAAGTCCAAGTTTAACTATGATAAAATCAAGTTAAATAATAAAACTACTGGAGTTAAAAGGTATTGATAAATAATGGGTGGGAATGGTCATATGTATGTATGTATATACAGTGGAGGAAATAATTATTTGACCCCTCGCTGATTTTGTAAGTTTGTCCAATGACAAAGAAATGAAAAGTCTCAGAACAGTATCATTTCAATGGTAGGTTTATTTTTACAGTGGCAGATAGCACATCAAAAGGAAAATCGAAAAAATAATCTTAAATAAAAGATAGCAACTGATTTGCATTTCATTGAGTGAAATAAGTTTTTGAACCCTCTAACAATAAAAGACTTAATACTTAGTGGAAAAACCCTTGTTTTCCACAGAGGTCAAACGTTTCTTGTAATTGATGACCAAGTTTGCACACATTTTAGGAGGAATGTTGGTCCACTCCTCTTTGCAGATCATCTCTAAATCCCTAAGGTTTCGAGGCTGTCTCTGTGCAACTCTGAGCTTGAGCTCCCTCCATAGGTTTTCTATTGGATTAAGGTCCAGAGACTGTCTAGGCCACTCCATGACCTTAATGTGCTTCTTCTTGAGCCACTCCTTTGTTGCCTTTGCTGTATGTTTTGGGTCATTGTCGTGCTGGAACACCCATCCACGACCCATTTCCAGTTTCCTGGCAGAGGGAAGGAGGTTGTCGTTCAGGATTTCACGATACATGGCTCCGTCCATTTTCCCGTTAATGCGATTAAGTTGTCCTGTGCCCTTAGCAGAAAAACACCCCCAAAGCAAAATGTTTTCACCCCCATGCTTGATGGTGGGGACGGTGTTTTGGGGGTCATAGGTAGCATTTTTCTTCCTCCAAACACAGCAAGTTGACTTAATGCCAAAGAGCTCTATTTTGGTCTCATCAGACCACAACACCTTCTTCCAGTCACTCACAGAATCATTCAGGTGTTCATTGGCAAACTTCAGACGGGCCTGCACATGTGCCTTCTTGAGCAGGGGGACCTTGCGAGCCCTGCAGGATTTTAATCCATTGCGGTGTAATGTGTTTCCAATGGTTTTCTTGGTGACTGTGGTCCCTGCTAATTTGAGGTCATTCACTAACTCCTCCCGTGTAGTTCTAGGATGCTTTTTCACCTTTCTCAGAACCATTGACACCCCACGAGGTGAGATCTTGCGTGGAGCCCCAGGGCGAGGTCGATTGATGGTCATTTTGTGCTCTTTCCATTTTCGAACAATCGCACCAACAGTTGTCACCTTCTCTCCCAGCTTCTTGCTAATGGTTTTTTAGCCCATTCCAGCCTTGTGCAGGTCTACAATTTTGTCTCTGACATCCTTGGACAACTCTTTGGTCTTTCCCATGTTGGAGAGTTTGGAGTCTGCTTGATTGATTGATTCTGTGGACTGGTGTCTTTTATACAGGTGACTAGTTAAGACAGGTGTCCTTAATGAGGGTGACTAATTGAGTAGAAGTGTCTAACCACTCTGTGGGAGCCAGAACTCTTAATGGTTGGTAGGGGTTCAAAAACTTATTTCACTCAATGAAATGCAAATCAGTTGCTATCTTTTATTTAAGGTTATTTTTTGATTTTCCTTTTGATGTGCTATCTGCCACTGTTAAAATAAACCTACCATTGAAATGATACTGTTCTGAGATATATATATATATATATATATATATATATATATATATATATATATATATATATATATATATAAATATAAATATATATATATATATATCTATATATATATATATACACACACATATATATATATACACACACACACATATATATATATACACACACACACATATATATATATATACACACACACACACATATATATATATATATATATATATATATATATATATATATATATATATATATATATATATATATATATATATATATATATATATATATAGATATAGATATAGATATATATATATATATAAATGTGATAAAATGTAAGAAATTTTAAAAACGCCATAACTGGCTTCATTGCAGTCTATAAAAGGATATAAGAAAAATATATTGATCAGATTGTTAAGGTGCAATAAGCACACAGGTTCTCTAGGTGACAGCAAAGCACCCAACCAAAAAACCACAAAGGGTAAAAACAACCACTGGGACTATTATGGATACTCTGTGGTTGGATTAATGAAAGAAACATTAATGGTAATTATGAACGCATAATGGGGAAAAAATAAAAATAAAATAAAAATTGCAATATAATCATATATACAGAAAGGCAGGTTATTTCACTGTATTCAACCAGAAAATTATAAAACTATAATACAGATTCTAGTTCACCATATTTTCAATTGCAACATTCAGACCATCTGGTGTTAAAGTTTCTAACTGTAAAATCCAAAAGGTCTCTCTATTACAGAGATTCCTAAAACAGTTGAATTTGTTTCCATCAAAAATTTGTTCTAAGATGGTGATCTTCATTAAAGAGGGGTCTCTATTATGATAGTCATCAAAGTGTTTAGAGACACTGTGTTTTGAATAGCCCTTTCTGATGTTTTCCCTATGCTTATTAATACGTTTATGCAATTTTTGTTTGGTCCGGCCTATATATTGGAAATTGCAAGGGCATTCCAGCAAATAAATTACATAGTCTGATTTACAGGTCAGGCGCTGGTTGATCTGCCAGACTTTGTTGTTGATGGATGATTTATACTCCTTTCGGCCATTTTGCATATTTTTGCAACATAGACATTTGTTTCCTCTGCAGCAGAAAGAGCCGTTCTTTGTTGTATTTGTTAGTGTACAGGTCCTCTTCTCCTGCTTCTCCTTCAGTCTACTAGGTGCCACTATATTTTGTATGGTTTTTGCTCGTCTATAGGTGATTTTAGGTTTTGGTGGGAGTATTGTTTTGAGTAAGGGATGTCCCAGTGTTTTTCGAGTATTTCTCTGCATTCTTTATGTTGGCTGGAGAAATTCATAACAATATTCAATTTTCTTTCTATATTGTTATGTTGTTTCAATTTTGTTTGTAAGCAATCCTGCTGTGATAGGCTGCCAGCTTTTTTCTGTGCATCACAGATAATCTTAGGTGGATATTGTTTATGTAAAAATCTCTTTTTTATATATGTATATACAGGAGTCTTCTATATATACACTGCCCAGTGTATATGGGACACTACCTACTGCAAACTACCTTCTCTGGATTTGATAAGGACAATCAATATCCAGCCCTTTGTCCCCGAGCGGCGTAGTGACACCTACTCCTACTATTCGTCGATATGGATTATTGCCAAAATCGAGACAAATATAGACTTGCTTTAAAAATAGATTGCTCCACCGAACTCACACCTACTGAGGAATCTTCAAACCCAGCCCATGCAAAATTTATTATAAACACAATGCGTGATTAGAGGACTCATTGGAAAAAGAAATTAAACATACACTCGATATACATTTTATGAACATGTACAAAGAAGCTCAAATTGTGTCCCGTGGACTTAGATCCAACATACAGTCAGCATTTATGGATGACACTTCCTTCACTAAAACCTGGGACAATTTTTGGGATAAAAAAATCTATAGAGGCCATGGATCTTATAACCACTAAACGCAAAGAGATAGTACAAAACCTACAACCCCTCATCCTGAGGTGTGTTGAAAACTGGAACCCTTTCAAAATGAGGTTATCTATAAAACATGGAATATGAAGATTAGTCAGAGACTCATTAAATTAGAAAAGGACACTTACAATACAAAATTCATTAAATTTCAGAGAGATTAGGGGGATTATCGCCATGGGTTTAATCGACCCTGGAAGTGCCCAATTTTTGATGAACCAACTAGCCCTAAACCAAGAGCTCCTCCCACCAAACCTGGCATCAACCCAGAAATCCCCAAAAGGAAACCGCTGTTACCTACACCTAGGGTACCCCCAATATATGCCACACGTGGATCAAAAAGCCCAACCACCTATGCAATAGCCACTAAAAGAAATATCTCTGTCCCACAACCCTCACATCCACACAGACCCGTATGGTACAATAAAATACCAAACAGGTACCAACAACAAGGTACACAAACGAAAAACCCAAATATCCCAATTATAGACAAAGATTGGGCCTGGACTATCACGGGCAAAATAACTAAAAGACCAGGACCATCTAAAACTCCAAACATTCATCCAATCCAGCAACCCCTCAGACCAGACCCCCCACAAGACCCTCTACAAACGTAAATTCCATGGAGGCAAACCTCAAAGTTATTAGTATGGACACAAACAAGCTACCTACTACTGTCCATTCGACAGAACCTTCTACTCCTCATAATCTAACTACATCAGACGTTTCTTCATGTTCATCCTGTTCCTTCACCAACCTACCCTCAACAGTTCCATGTAACCCCATCATAACAGTCATAAAATCCATCACTGCTAATACTCCAGCAAATCCTACTACAA